>NC_083639.1:32453589-32471089 GCF_963576545.1 Limanda limanda
GGATGACGGCGCGGGCGTAGCGTGTGTCCAGCAGCAGACGGATGATTTTATCAAAGTCCGACGGTTTGTTGTTGTGAGGAATCTTCAGTGACTGAGCGATGCAGATTCCACCTGAGGACACATGGAAGAGACATGTCAACACGTGACCTGTGGAACACGTGACCTGTGGAACACGTGACCTGTGGAACACGTGACCTGTGGAACACGTGACCTGTAGAACACGTGACCTGTAGAACACGTGACCTGTAGAACCAAGACCTGTGGAACACGTGACCTGTAGAACACGTGACCTGTAGAACACGTGACCTGTAGAACACGTGACCTGTGGAACACGTGACCTGTAGAACACGTGACCTGTGGAACACGTGACCTGTAGAACACGTGACCTGTGGAACACGTGACCTGTAGAACATGTGACCTGTGGAACACGTGACCTGTAGAACACGTGACCTGTGGAACACGTGACCTGTAGAACCAAGACCTGTGGAACACGTGACCTGTAGAACACGTGACCTGTAGAACACGTGACCTGTGGAACACGTGACCTGTAGAACACGTGACCTGTAGAACACGTGACCTGTGGAACACGTGACCTGTGGAACACGTGACCTGTGGAACACGTGACCTGTAGAACCAAGACCTGTGGAACACGTGACCTGTAGAACACGTGACCTGTAGAACACGTGACCTGTAGAACCAAGACCTGTGGAACACGTGACCTGTAGAACACGTGACCTGTAGAACACGTGACCTGTGGAACACGTGACCTGTAGAACACGTGACCTGTAGAACACGTGACCTGTGGAACACGTGACCTGTGGAACACGTGACCTGTAGAACACGTGACCTGTAGAACACGTGACCTGTGGAACACGTGACCTGTGGAACACGTGACCTGTAGAACACGTGACCTGTGGAACACGTGACCTGTAGAACACGTGACCTGTAGAACACGTGACCTGTAGAACCAAGACCTGTGGAACACGTGACCTGTAGAACACGTGACCTGTAGAACACGTGACCTGTGGAACACGTGACCTGTAGAACACGTGACCTGTAGAACACGTGACCTGTAGAACACGTGACCGTTGGAACACGTGACCGTTGGAACACATGACCTGTAGAACATGTGACCTGTGGAACACGTGACCTGTAGAGCACGTGACCTGTAGAGCATGTGACCTGTAGAGCACGTGACCTGTAGAACACGTGACCTGTAGAGCACGTGACCTGTGGAACACGTGACCTGTAGAACACGTGACCTGTAGAACACGTGACCTGTGGAACACGTGACCTGTAGAACACGTGACCGTTGGAACACGTGACCTGTAGAACACGTGACCTGTAGAGCACGTGACCTGTGGAACACGTGACCTGTAGAACACGTGACCTGTAGAACACGTGACCGTTGGAACACGTGACCTGTAGAACACGTGACCTGTAGAACACGTGACCTGTGGAACACGTGACCTGTAGAACACGTGACCTGTAGAACACGTGACCTGTAGAACACGTGACCTGTAGAACCAAGACCTGTGGAACACGTGACCTGTGGAACACGTGACCTGTAGAGCACGTGACCTGTAGAACACGTGACCTGTAGAACACATGACCTGTGGAACACGTGACCTGTGGAACACGTGACCTGTAGAACACGTGACCTGTAGAACACGTGACCTGTAGAACACATGACCTGTGGAACACGTGTTGTGCCGCCTTGTGTCGTATTGTGTTATGTTGTATTGTTGTGTTGTGTCTTGTTGTACGGACAGAGATGTGTGAGGCTGTGATTGGCTCCCTCGGGTCCCGACCCTGCGTTCCCTTCCCGCGGTGGTTCTGAGCGTTCAGCCTCGCCGGCGCCCCCTGGCAGCGCCTCACGCTTCGACCTTGCAGGTTTTGACACTCGCAGCTGTAACTCTAGTGTCCAGTGGTGCAGAGGAATGAGGCCATGACTCAGTCGGCTTCACACACAGGGAAGTGGACATACTTTAAGCAAAGAATGATTACCTGGATCAATATCTAGTCCCGGTACACAGATCCATCCAGAGGCTGCTTGGAGAGGACGTGTCGTTAGCGGCAGACCAGGCTGTGATTGGTTGTCTCCTCTGGACTGTGAACAGCAGTCAGCTGCTGTTTAATGGAACTCGTGTCCAGAAGGTCAATGAAGCAGCGACTGAAGATCTACGACACGAAGCAGAGACCTGCGTCCTCCTCACGTGGAAAAGACTTCAGGCTCAGAAACACTGGATTTAATGATCAGATTATAACCAGATCCAGTTTGATCCCGATCGACCAAAGGGTTAAATTGAATTGAACGTCCAAAGAGACATGTTTGACACCATGTAACATACTACTAACATGTGTCCCTTACATCAGCATTGTTGTCAAGCAATCCATCCACTAGAGGGCAGCGCAGAGTGTAGAGTTTCTGACATGTGGAGGACGTGACCCTGGATTGAGACGCAGAAAAAGTTCCTGCTCAAAATCCTCCGTTGTGGAAGTTTCTTCCTCGTCTCTTTATATGTTTCTCACTTGAACGACACTGCCCCCCCGTGACCTCCAGCGGTACTGCTCTGTTTCGTCTGTGTCTGTTTGGACTGAAGTCTTCGTCTTTGAGGACCTGAGGACGAATCAGCTTCTCTGTCTGTCCAGCAGCTGATCCAACGTTCAAAGATCAGGGCAACAAACCAACTCGTGGAAATATCACATATGAATCTTCTCCAGTGTTTACGGTAAGCGTGCTGCGTCATTTCGTCACTTCCTGTTATTGCCACGGGACACGGGTGGTGTAGTCGCTATCTGAATTAGCTCCTCCGCTAAACACAACTGTCTTTCTGTTCTACTACGGCTAAAATCACCGGTATATAGTTAAGGACCCTCACATACCAGCCCCTCCTCTCTGGTGCTTTGTGATTCTGTGTTCTGTTTAAATCTCACACTCATAGTTTTAGGAGCGATGTGTTCTCTCTCTCCCTCTCGCTCCACCGCTCTCTCCTGCTCCGAGTGTCTCATGTTTACTTACTCCTCCGCCTCCATTAACAGTAGTGGTAAATGTAATAAATGTAGTATGTTGGTAGACATGGAGGCGAGGCTTAGCAACTTAGAAGCTCGGCTCCTCAGCTTAGAACCCCCGTTAGCTATAGTTAGCCGGCCCGTGCTAGCCGCAGCGAAGCCACCTAGCTTAGCTTCAGCTAGCAGTCCCTCGACTTGCCCCGGGCAGCCGGGAGCCCAGGGTGGCTGGGTGACGGTCCGGAGGGGGCATAGTACCACCCATAGAAAGCCCACGATTAAAGACCCACCAGCTCACGTCTCAAATAGATTTTCTCCACTCAGCGACGCACCCGCTGAGAATCAAACTCTGGTTATTGGCGACTCGGTTCTCAGAAACGTGAGATTAGCGACACCAGCGGCCATAGTCAATTGTATTCCGGGGGCCAGAGCCGGCGACATCCAATCCAAATTGAAGCTGCTGGCTAAAACTAAACGTAAATACAGTAAAATCGTAATTCACGTCGGCAGCAACGACTCCCGGCTTCGTATGTCGGAGGTCACTAAAGTTAATGTTGAGTCTGTGTGTGCTTTTGCTAAAACGATGTCGGACACAGTAGTTTTCTCTGGCCCTCTCCCTAACACTACAGGTGATGACATGTTTAGTCGCATGTTTTCTTTTAACCGCTGGCTGTCGAGGTGGTGTCCTGTAAACGGTGTGGGCTTTATAGATAATTGGCAAACTTTTTGGAGGAAACCTGGTCTTGTTAGGAGAGACGGCGTTCATCCCACTTGGGATGGAGCAGCTCTCTTATCTAAGAATATTACTAAGTCTATCACATGACAACCCAGAGTTGGGACCAGGAAGCAGAGCTGCAGTGCTAATCACTTCTCTGCGCTCTCTCTGGATCAGTCACCCAACCGCATAGAGACTGTCTCTGTCTACCGTCCGATTCAATTATTTAAATTAAACAATAACAGAGCGAGAACTCACAATAATCTTATACAAATTAACACAACCTCTGGAACAACACAGGAAACTAAGACTTTCAAATGTGGTCTTTTAAACATTAGATCACTGTCCTCAAAGGCTATTTTAGTTAATGAACTAGTCTCAGACTACAATATAGATGTAATGTCCCTTACTGAGACGTGGCTGCATCCTGATGAATATGTCAGTCTAAATGAATCTACTCCCCCCAGTCATATAAATTCACACGTTCCCAGGGAACTCGGGCGAGGAGGTGGAGTTGCTGCTATTTTTAACTCCAGTCTATCAATTAATCCTAAACCTAAACTTAGCTACAACTCATTTGAATGTCTTGTTCTTAATCTTCCACGTCAATCCAGGAAACACCAACAGCCAATCATATTTGCTGTAGTTTATCGTGCTCCTGGGGCTTATACTGAATTTCTAACAGAATTCCCTGAGTTTTTATCAAACCTAGTCCTAAAGACAGATAAAATTATTATTGTTGGTGACTTTAATATTCATGTTGACAATAATAAAGATAGCCTGAGCGTAGCATTTATTTCAATACTAGACTCAATTGGTTTTAGTCAGTGTGTGCATCAACCTACTCATTGTTGTAACCACACACTTGACCTTGTGTTATCATACGGTGTCAAAATTGAACATTTAACAGTACTTCCGCGCAATCCAGTACTATCAGACCATAATTTAATAACCTTCGATTTTTCACTATCTGAATATATGCCACTAATAAAAAACTCATTTTCTAGATGTCTACCTGATAGTGCTGTAGCTAAATTTAAGGAAATAATTCCGATTACATTTAAACCCGTATTATCCGTCGACATAAACAACAAATTCTTTAAAAACCCGAGCTCTATTGAGATTGACCACCTCGTAGAAAGCTCTGCAGACTCATTACGATTAACATTAGACTCAATAGCGCCTCTAAAAAAGAAATGTGTAAAACATAGTAAATTAGCTCCGTGGTATAATTCCAAGACACATGAGTTGAAACAAATATCAAGAAAATTAGAAAGGAAGTGGCGCTCCAGCAACAGTGTTGAAAATCTCCTAGACTGGAAGAGTAGTGTTACAGAATATAAAAAGGCTCTCCACAAAGCAAGAGCTGCCTATTACTCAAAACTAATAGAAGAGAATAAAAACAACCCCAGGTTTCTCTTCAGCACTGTAGCCAGGCTGACAGAGAGTCACACCTCCACCGAACCCAGTATTCCTCGATCCCTAAATTGCAATATCTTTATGACCTTTTTTAATGATAAAATTCTAACTATTAGAAATAAAATCAATCATCTCCTGCCCTCAATTGGCACTAATACCCTCCCAACAATAGAGATCTCAGAAACGGCTGAGAATCCTTCCCATTATTTAGACAGCTTCTCTCTGATCACCCGTGATCAGTTTACCAAAATAGTCTCAGGTTCTAAACCAACAACCTGTATTTTAGATCCGATTCCAACTAAATTACTTAAAGAAATTCTGCCCCTAATAGATAATTCGTTACTTAACACAATCAATCTGTCATTATCATCAGGTTATGTACCACAGTCTTTTAAAATAGCTGTAATCAAACCCCTACTCAAAAAACCCACCCTAGACCCAGAGGTTTTAGCAAATTACAGGCCAATATCTAATCTCCCCTTCCTATCTAAAATCTTAGAAAAAGTTGTAGCCAATCAGCTGTGTGAGTTTCTCCAGGAAAATAATATATATGAAGACTTTCAGTCTGGGTTTAGAACCAATCATAGCACAGAGACAGCCCTGGCAAAAGTCACTAATGACCTTCTAATAGCTTCAGATCAGGGACTTGTGTCTGTCCTCGTTCTGTTAGATCTCAGTGCAGCATTCGACACAATTGACCATCAAATTTTATTAGAGAGACTAAAACAGTTAATTAACATTAAAGGAACGGCCTTAAACTGGTTTAAATCTTATTTTGCTGATCGCTCCCAATTCGTTCAAATCAATGATGAGTCATCGGTGCGCACCAAAGTTAACCATGGTGTCCCACAGGGGTCTGTGCTCGGCCCAATTTTATTCTCATTATATATGCTTCCACTAGGAAACATTATCAGGACACACTCGGTAAATTTTCACTGTTATGCGGATGACACCCAGTTATATTTGTCAATAAAACCTGATCAAAGTAATCAATTAACTAAACTTCGAGCATGTCTCAAGGACATAAAAACCTGGATGACCCGCAATTTCCTCTTATTAAACTCAGATAAAACAGAGGTTATAATACTCGGCCCTAAACACCTTAGAGAGACATTATCTAATGATATAGCTGCGCTAGATGACATTGCCCTTGCTTCCAATGACACAGTCAGGAACTTGGGAGTGATCTTCGATCCTGATTTGTCCTTTAATAGTCACTTAAAAGTAATTTCTAGGACCGCGTTTTTCCACTTGCGTAATATCTCAAAAATCAGACATGTCCTTTCGCAAAAAGATGCAGAAAAACTAGTCCACGCCTTTGTTACATCGAGACTGGACTATTGTAATTCATTATTATCAGGCTCCAGCAGCAAGTCGTTAAAGACTCTGCAGCTGGTCCAAAATGCCGCAGCACGTGTCCTGACGAGAACTAAGAAAAGAGAGCACATTTCTCCAGTATTAGCATCGCTACACTGGCTTCCTGTTAAATCTAGAATAGAATTTAAAATTCTCCTCCTCACCTTCAAGGCCCTTAATGATATGGCACCTCTTTACCTTAAAGAGATGTTAGTTCCATATCAACCTACTAGAGCACTCCGATCCCAGAACTCAGGTTTACTTGTTGTCCCTAAAGTCTCTAAAAGTAGAGTAGGAGCCAGAGCTTTCAGCCATCAAGCCCCACTGCTGTGGAATAATCTCTCACTTTCAGTTAGGGAGGCAGACACGCTCTGTTCGTTTAAAAGTAGACTCAAAACCTTCCTTTTTTATAAAGCTTATAGTTAGAGCTAATTTGTGCGATGTTCCAAATTTGATTAAATGGCAAAAACCCCTGATGATGCTAAGACGCACAGGGAATTTATGACACAAGACACACGGAGCTTCTCTTTCCTGCTTCTCCTTCCTTTTCTCCATATTTATCACATCAAGATAATTCTTATCTGATCAGTACATGTTACTAACTTGACCCATTTTCCCGGAGTTTCTGTGCCTTAGCGCCCGCGGATGCAGGGCCACAGCTGTGGCCGCACCATGGATTATGATTGTGGATCGCGTGTCGGAGGTCGCAATGGTGGATCCAGTTCGGTGGATTCTGTATCGTGCCAGCTGATCGTCGTTGTAATGGAGGATCCTTTGTCGCGTTGGCATCGGATGATGAGGGACCACGACCGAGGCGGCAGCTGATAATGGATTCTAACTGGCGGCGGTGGACAATGACTGTGGATTATAGTGGATCCCATCCTGATGCTGGATCGTGGTCTTGCTGCTGGCCAGAGACTGTGATTGCAGCGGGACTGCCTGACACATAGTATTGAAAAATGTTTAGCCTAATGGATGCTGCTAAAAATCCTGATGATGTTTTCTTACACCTGACATCTATTGCACTTCTGTCCGTCCTGAGAGAGGGATCCCTCACATGTGTCTCTCTGAGGTTTCTACATATTTTTACCTGTGAAAAGGGTTTTTAGTAGTTTTTCCTTACTCTTGTTGAGGGTTAAGGACAGAGGATGTCACACAATGTTAAAGCCCCATGAGACGAATTGTTATTTGTGAATGTGGGCTATACAAATAAAACTTGATTGATTGATTGATTGATATGAAATAATGTTTATAACTTCCTGAAAAAAGTAGACTTTACATCTGAGGAGGACATTTCAGAAAGATCTGTGAGAGACAGACAAACACACAGACACACACAAACACACACACACACACAAACACACAGACACACACACACTCTGAAAGCACACACACACTCTGAAAGTCTCCTGGAGTCTCCTGGAGTCTCCAGAGAATCCAGGAGACTCCAGGAGACTTCAGGAGATTCCAGAGACTCGAGGACGATCACCTGTCCGTCCACAAACCTCTGAGAAACTGTAAAACTGCAGCGCAGACGAAATTCAGATGAAATCAAATTTCACGTCACATTATTGTTGGACTAAACTGACAAAACAGCCTGATCTGCTTCAGGGGTCGTGTTCAAATTGTATTTGAGGAAGTCGACGAGATTAATACGAGAACACAGACGTCTCTTTAAAAATGTAGAAACATCTTGCATATTTTACAGTGTTTGATCAGATCCATTATAAATGGTTTGCTTTGAGGGGGAGAATCAGAGAGAGAGAGAGAGAGAGAGAGAGAGAGAGAGAGAGAGAGAGAGAGCTTTCATCAGCAGATTATCAAAGAGAGAGAGAGAGAGAGAACAGAACAGGCTGCAGCTCGTTAGCATCACATCTCGTTAGACCTGGTGCACTCTAGGTCATGTTCACGCCCCCCCGACCAAACACACACATGTTGAGAACCACAGACGCACAGTTTTCATCCGTCACAGGAAACCAGCAGAGTCTCTGTTTCTGAACTCAGTGACATCATCAATACAACTTTGTTCAATATTCAAATATCAGCCACAAATTCTCACCACAAAGCAACAACAAAATCAACCAGAAATCAGAATCTGAAGAATAACTTATCATCACTGAGGTCTGTAGTGATCAGTGATCAACGAGTCGGACCCGACAACCTGCTGCTGCTCCACAAACACCAACTACACAACATGTCCAGAAACAACCTGCTGCTGCTCCACAAACACCAACTACACAACATGTCCTGAAACAACCTGCTGCTGCTCCACAAACACCAACTACACAACATGTCCAGAAACAACCTGCTGCTGCTTCACAAACACCAACTACACAACATGTCCAGAAACAACCTGCTGCTGCTCCACAAACACCAACTACACAACATGTCCAGAAACAACCTGCTGCTGCTTCACAAACACCAACTACACAACATGAACAGAAACAACCTGCTGCTGCTGCTTCACAAACACCAACTACACAACATGTCCAGACACAACCTGCTGCTTCACAAACACCAACTACACAACATGTCCAGAAACAACCTGCTGCTGCTTCACAAACACCAACTACACAACATGTCCAGAAACAACCTGCTGCTGCTCCACAAACACCAACTACACAACATGTCCAGAAACAACCTGCTGCTGCTTCACAAACACCAACTACACAACATGTCCAGAAACAAGCTGCTGCTTCACAAACACCAACTACACAACATGTCCAGACACAACCTGCTGCTTCACAAACACCAACTACACAACATGTCCAGAAACAACCTGCTGCTGCTTCACAAACACCAACTACACAACATGTCCAGACACAACCTGCTGCTTCACAAACACCAACTACACAACATGTCCAGAAACAACCTGCTGCTGCTTCACAAACACCAACTACACAACATGTCCAGAAACAACCTGCTGCTGCTTCACAAACACCAACTACACAACATGTCCAGAAACAACCTGCTGCTGCTTCACAAACACCAACTACACAACATGAACAGAAACAACCTGCTGCTGCTTCACAAACACCAACTACACAACATGTCCAGAAACAACCTGCTGCTGCTTCACAAACACCAACTACACAACATGAACAGAAACAACCTGCTGCTGCTGCTTCACAAACACCAACTACACAACATGTCCAGACACAACCTGCTGCTTCACAAACACCAACTACACAACATGTCCAGACACAACCTGCTGCTGCTTCACAAACACCAACTACACAACATGTCCAGAAACAACCTGCTGCTGCTTCACAAACACCAACTACACAACATGTCCAGAAACAACCTGCTGCTTCACAAACACCAACTACACAACATGAACAGAAACAACCTGCTGTTGCTTCACAAACACCAACTACACAACATGTCCAGAAACAACCTGCTGCTGCTTCACAAACACCAACTACACAACATGAACAGAAACAACCTGCTGCTGCTTCACAAACACCAACTACACAACAGTTGCAGACGCAGTGTCTCTCCTCAGAGGCTCCGCCTCCTCTCAGGGAGACAGCTCAGAGAGGAGGCGGAGCCTCTGAGGAGCTGGTTCCCAGTGTTCCACTGTGGCTGTTAAATAAAGAAAGTGGGTCAGAGATAAAGCAGCTGCTGACACCAGAGGAAAACTCAGTGTGTGTTTGAGATTCTCACTTTGATTTGATCTGCTGCGTCAGACACTGAATCTGAAGTTAAGTGAACTTTGTAAGTTTTGCTAATTAAAAAAACTAAATAAAAAGTAGCACAGGAAATTAATTTAAACTAATTTTCTGTCTACATCATTCGACAATAAGTCTCCTCGGCCGACCTCATTGGTCCAGACTGAAATACCACGACAACTATCTGATTGTTTTGGACTGCCGACTGAATGACTTCTCCTCTAGCGCCACCATGAGGTTGAAATCTGCCTCTTTACAGAAACGTCTCAGATGTTGGTTTATGATGGATTGTGGTTCAGAAGTTCAAGTTCTCCTCAGGATGAACTGAATGATGTTATTATTATGTTATATCTGAAGTCTGATGTTAAAATGTTCAATTCATCTGATCAGATTAAAACAAACAATATAAAGAATGATGACTCATGACAGACTCGTTCCACAGAATAAACAAACACGTAGACTCAGAAGGTGAAGCCGATGTACATTAAACCTGTCTTCTGTGTACTGACAAGCAGGGGGCGTGTCCTCCGGCTCTCAGTCAGGCTCCACCCCCTCTCCTCCAAATAGTGTTACTTGTGGTTTTAGAACCAAACTTTCATCACGTCCAAGCACAGTAATAAACTGTCTGGTCAGAAGGTGTGATGGTGGATCTGTTGGAGTCTTTGCTTCCTGCTGCTTCTTCTCACATGTAGCAGCTCAGGAACGTTCAGCTGTCACTCCCCCTGCAGGACAGTCACAGAACTACAGCGACTGAGCACACTTTGACTTCCTAAGAGTTTAAACTGATGACGTTACTTCCCGACAGGAAGTCTGTGTTTTAACGAGGTGCAGAGAGAAGGACTGTCTGAGCGTCTGAGGACATAAACTGTGACCAGAACATTAGCTGCTCCTCACACGACCTCATGGACCTCCTCACACGACCTCATGGACCTCCTCACACGACCTCATGGACCTCCTCACACGACCTCATGGACCTCCTCACACGACCTCATGGACCTCCTCACACGACCTCATGGACCTCCTCACACGACCTCATGGACCTCCTCACACGACCTCATGGACCTCATCCTCACGGGTTAGGGTTACTGATGTCGAGCGTGATGGTCGGGTTCAGCCGGCTCCATCAGAACTGACAGTGGTTTACACACAGTGATCATTAAAGCACAAATACTCTCCTCATTCCAGCATGACTCATGTTCCTGGAGGTGGACGGAGTTAGGGGGGGGGGGCCGAAGGAGCCAGTCAATAAGTCACTTACTGACCAGAGAACATCTAATGAGCAGCTGATCCTCAGGGGCGGACACCAGCTTTTGTTTATTGAAACATGAATCTGGACCGTGGTGGATGTTGATTGGTCGTTAACAGGAGTCCTCAGCGCCCCCTGGTGGGGAGTCGACAGTAACCCTCAGTTCAACGTGGTGCGTCATGACGACGGCTCTGTTTCAAACACATGACTCAACCATCATCTGTTGGTTTCCAGTCTCAATCTGGATTGGTGACTCGTTCCAGTGAAACCTTTTTATCTGTCGCGGCTCCGCAGCAGAAACATGGTGACGAGTTTAAAGAAGCAGCGCTTGTGTCAGGATGATGGATGGACTAATATGAGATGTTATGATGTGTTGTCACTCTGAGGATGAACTGATGAATGAGCTCCTGCTCTGCAGTTACACATCTCTGGGCCTTTCTGGGTTGTGTGTGTTTCCTCCTCACAGTAGAGGACAACCTCACAATTTCTGACAAAAGAACCAGAGATTTAGAAATACTGAGATCAAATTGAACAAAACATGTATAAAATACTAATACAATATATATATGTAATAATAATTATCCTGATGAGGAATAGGTGATTGTGTCTTGTGACTAAACGTGAACCTTCAGATTCCTCCAGGCTCCATTTCAAGCTTCTTCTCTGAAGGACAGAAGTGGAATGCTGCTCTTATCTTTCCTCTTTGGCCTCCAGACAAAACGGCTGCGGAGCGAGAGAGATTGTGGAGGAGCTCCGCCCCCGAGACTCTGGAGAAGCCTCAGACCGCTGAGTCGTATCTTCTGTTCCGGTTCTATCAAACTATCTTAGATAGTTTAATTCACTTTGATGAACAAGATGAACCTCGTCAGCAGAGTTCAAGTCTCAGCTTGTACGACTTATTCAAACGCTCATGGAGATCAAAGGGAAAAGAGTGAGAACGCTGCAGTGGCCTAGAGCCCAAGTCTAAGACCAGTATAACACCAGTATAAAACCAGTACAACTCCTTTATAGCTCCAGTATAAACTTCAGTATAACACCAGTATAACACTAGTATAAAACCAGTACAACTCCTTTATAGCTCCAGTATAAACTTCAGTATAACACCAGTATAACATCAGTAAAAACATGATTATAAAACCAGTAAAAATATGATTATTAACCAGTATAAAACCAGTATAACTCCTCTATATCTCCAGTATAAACTTCAGTATAACACCAGTATAACACTAGTATAAAACCAGTAGAACTCCTTTATAGCTCCAGTATAAACTTCAGTATAACACCAGTATAACACCAGTAAAAACATGATTATAAAACCAGTAAAAATATGATTATTAACCAGTATAAAACCAGTATAACTCCTCTATATCTCCAGTATAAACTTCAGTGTAACATCAGTGTAAAACCAGTATAACTAATTTATAGCTCCAGTATAAACTTCAGTGTAAAACCAGTATAACACCAGTATAACACTAGTATAACACTAGTATAAAACCAGTACAACTCCTTTATAGCTCCAGTATAAACTTCAGTATAACACCAGTATAACACTAGTATAAAACCAGTACAACTCCTTTATAGCTCCAGTATAAACTTCAGTATAACACCAGTATAACACCAGTAAAAACATGATTATAAAACCAGTAAAAATATGATTATTAACCAGTATAACACCAGTAAAAGCAAGCTGGCCTGGTGCAGAAGCTTCAGACACAAATGACACTTTTCTGTCAGAACTGATTTATCTGTGAATATTCCCCCCCCCCCCAGCTGCGTCTAATCGCTCTCCAGCAGCTGATGAAGTGATGAATAAACACGCCGAGGGGACGGCTCGAGGAGGAAGATGGAGGAGGAGCCTCATGGCCGCCATGGAAACTGGAAGCGGAAGGAAGCAGGACGACCGCCAGCGGAGTCTGAGACTCGTTCACTTCACCTCCAGATGTTCAATTCATTTCACACAAGCTTCTCTTCTTCATCCAGATGCTCA
The DNA here is from genome assembly GCF_963576545.1 of Limanda limanda. Taxonomy (NCBI): domain Eukaryota; kingdom Metazoa; phylum Chordata; class Actinopteri; order Pleuronectiformes; family Pleuronectidae; genus Limanda; species Limanda limanda. The sequence goes on from NC_083639.1 coordinate 32,466,993, forward strand.
CTCCTCCCTGAATGAGGCCATTACACCTCATCTGTATGCAGCTGATACTGTGCTTCATGTACTTCATGTACTTCATGTACTTCATGTACTTCATGTACTTCATGTACTTCATGTACTTCATGTGCGTACTGTTGGTGGGATTCAGGGCTCACAGTGGTTTTAATTCTGCGTAGACACAGTTTCTACGTGGACAGAAACCTCACACCTGCGTCCTTCACGATGTGTGAACCCAGACGTGATGAACGAACCTTCTTCATGAGGAAGCCACAGAAACAAGTGATAATCCAGTGTGATGTGATGAGTACGAGAACATCTTCATCCTCTTCTTCATGATGATTCACAGGACGAAGGCCACGATTCAGTTGAAAGATGGCTGCCTCCATCATCTTCCTGACTTCAACCATGATGTTATCGCTTGTTAGTTTGTGTTCTCACAGTCTCACTGGTACAAGGTGAAGCACGTTAGCACGTTAGCACGTTAGCTTTTTATTTTTCCTTCCATTCCATTAATTGCTGTTTGCTGTGCATTCTTTCATTGAAGCGCTCCCAGTGCCAACGCAAACTGGAACCCACCCACCAAGATGATGATGGGAGAAATGGTGAAGACAACAGCTCCCATGATCCCACGCTGCTTCATGATGTCATCAAACTACAACTTCTGTTATTGTTTTGATTAAGACACCCTAGAGGCCAACGTTACATACTGCACGTTGTTCTAGCTCTTCATGTCCGATACTGTTTTTACTGTTTGTATTTCTCATGTTTGGTTTAGTTCTTCAGTTTCTCTTTGGAATCGTGGAGCATTAAGCTGTGAACATTGTGGGAGGAGAGTCGGTGTCAGTTCTCTACAAGCAGCTCCTCAGTGGGAGGGAACATCCGAGGAACTCATCAAACCAAACAAAGTGTAAAGAGTCAGAGAAATTCTTCTCTTAGAATAAAACCAATATGTTGTCCGTAAACACACTGAGACTCACGACCTGCAGCTGTTGGTCGGACCCAGTTCTTATGTGTAGCTGTTTCATACATGAACTTAGCCATAGACCTCTTGACATGTTCCTGACATGTTCCTGACATGTTCCTGACATGTTCCTGACATGTTCCTGACAGTCTCTGGAGGTTCTGTATGTGAGAACACAAACGTCTGGGTCCTGAAGCTCTAGTGTCAGAAAGGATCAGTTGAGAGACACTGAAATGTGAAAGCAAACAGTTTTTTCTCTCCACTCCAACGCTCCACGTGGCAAACAGCTGGGAGAGCTTCTTCCCTCCGGCTCTGTGCTGAGCTCACATGTTATTACAGGTCCCAGTTTCCCCGTCAGCATTTCAACCTCTGAAGAGATGGGAACAAATGTCCCACAGCATTTCTCTCCACCATCCGGCTGCTGCAGAGATAATTACGGCAGCGGCCTCCTGAGGCGGCGTGGGGATGAGTCTGTGTGGAGGAAGCAGCAGAATAAAACACCTCCGAGTTTCTGCATCAACACGAGCAGCTTACGTTTAATCAGGAGAACCAGTTCATCTTCATCTGCATGAACTGAACTGGGACCTGGCTCACACTGCTTCTGCAGATGAGCTCAGGATTTATCCAGCTTCTGTCATTCATCGTCCTGTTTCCACAGCAACCGTCTCCAAAGTGTTCGTACATATGGTCAGAGTTAGAGAAGTGACGCATCAGAGCATCGGTGATCGATGAGGTCACCGGTCCAACAGAACACAGACTCTCACCTGCTTCTCTGGAGACCTGCAGGAAGGCGTCCACGCCCTTCTCGCCGTAGCTGCCCTCCGACGCCACGGTGGAGACGTAGTTCCAACCCATGGCCTGGACGATGTCCACCATGGCCTGAGCCTGGAAGCTGTCGGGGGGGACCACGCGGGAGAAGAAGTCGTAGCGCCGGTCGTCGCTCAGCTCCGGGGCCGTGGAGGCGTAGCTGATCTGAGGGATCTGAGAGGGGGGGGGGGGGACACAATCGATCATGAAAGAGATGTGACGTCATAGGGAAGCATGCGTTACTGAGGAATGTTCTGGAAACCTGCATCACTGCTGTGAGATAATACAAACAGTTATAAAACCTGAATGAATTTAAGGAGTAAAGTGAAGTTTGAGTGAGAGAACAAACGTTGTTCAAACCATTAAAGCAGAAAGTGAATTAGTTTAAACAAGCAGCTGCTAATCTCTGAGTAAACTTCACCTGTGGAGAAATCGTGATCTGCAGCAGGTCAGAGGTCATGTGAGGTCAGAGGTCATGTGATCTCTGGGCAAACAGGTCGTTACTAATGCACAGTCAAAATGAAATCTCAGACAAACTCTTCGTAAATCCCATCACAAGATATCTCAGGTCTGTCTGTCTGTCTGTGTGTCTGTCTGTCTTTCTGTCTGTCTGTCTGTCTGTCTGTCTGTCTGTCTGTCTGTCTGTCTGTCTGTCTGTCTGTCTGTCTGTCTGTCTGTCTGTCTGTCTGTCTGTCTGTCTGTCTGTCTGTCTGTCTGTCTGTCTGTCTGTCTGTCTGTCTGTCTGTCTGTCTGTCTGTCTGTCTGTCTGTCTGTCTGTCTGTCTGTCTGTCTGTCTGTCTGTCTGTCTGTCTCTCTACCACTGATCTCAGAGAGAAAGGGAGAGGAGGAGGAGGAGTAACACAGAGAGACAGTGAGACATTAATCTGATATTAGTTATTGACCTTCTGCTCCTGATGTCTGTTAAACATGTGTCTCAGTCTGTGAGGATCCGTGTGATTTGTGACCTCTGACCTCTAACATGTCCTGTGATCTCTAACATGACCTGCGACCTCTAACTTGTCCAGGTCGCAGTCGCTATGGTTACCATACCGGTGGAGGAAGGATTATTACATTTCACTGACAGCTTTGATTCGGACATAAAAGCAAAGATGGTGATGTTTTCACATCAGGACTCGGGCGGTAACCATAGCGATGATCTGACATCAACACAAGTAGAAACACACACATCGGAAAACTGAACGAGCTTTTTCTAATGAGCACAGCAGCTGGCTAACGCTAATTACACGGATAAAACATGTATGACTGCATTGTGTGTGTGAGTCTGTGTGTGTGTTTGTGTTTGTGTCTCTGTGTGTGTGTGTGTGTGTGTGTGTGTGTGTGTGTGTGTGTGTGTGTGTGTATGTGTGTGTGTGTGTGTGTTTGTGTCTCTGTGTGTGTCTGTGTGTATGTGTCTGTGTGTGTGTGTGTGTGTCTGTGTGTGTGTGTGTGTGTGTGTTTGTGTTTGTGTCTCTGTGTGTGTGTGTGTGTGTGTGTGTGTGTGTGTGTGTGTGTGTATGTGTGTGTGTGTGTGTTTGTGTCTCTGTGTGTGTCTGTGTGTATGTGTCTGTGTGTGTGTGTGTGTGTGTGTCTGTGTGTGTGTGTGTGTGTGTATGTATGTGTGTGTGTATGTGTGTGTGTGTGTGTGTGTGTGTGTGTGTGTGTGTGTGTGTGTGTGTGTGTGTGTGTGTGTGTGAGACAAACAGGGGGGGTGAAGTGTTTGAATCCAGAACAACACTTGTGGAGTTTCAGGGGTAAAAAGCTTCGTGGTGCGTTCAGGGACGGTCTGAAATGCTGACGTCCACCAGCTCAGCCTCCTGACGTGGACTTTTAGCCCGTGTGGTGTCTGCTGGTGAACTGTTCTTTTAATAACAACGACCCTGCTCTAACTACAACAGCCACTGATTTCAACACATCTCATTTTCTGACACACACACACAAACACACACACGCACACACACACACACACACACACACACATTTTCCTGAGTCTGCAGACCGATGGTAAATGAAGCAGAAAGCAACAAACGTCTGGATGGTGACACACTGTGACTCACACAGTGACTCACACAGTGACACATGCTGTTACACACAGTGACTCACACTGTGACTCACACAGTGACACACGCTGTGACTCACACAGTGACTCACGCTGTTACACACTGTGACTCACTGTGTGTACGTTGTTGTTGTCAATATATTTGTAAAACTGAATTTCATTATTCAGCTGGATGCGATTCAATGACAACAAACTGACCCGCTCTCCTCTTCCTCTTCCTCCTCTTCATCCTCCTCTTCCCCTTCCTCCTCCTCTTCCTCCTCTTCCTCTTCATCC
>NC_083639.1:32476089-32528589 GCF_963576545.1 Limanda limanda
TAAAATCTTAGAAAAAGTTGTAGCCAATCAGCTGTGTGAGTTTCTCCAGGAAAATAATATATATGAAGACTTTCAGTCTGGGTTTAGAACCAATCACAGCACAGAGACAGCCCTGGCAAAAGTCACTAATGACCTTCTAATAGCTTCAGATCAGGGACTTGTGTCTGTCCTCGTTCTGTTAGATCTCAGTGCAGCATTCCACACAATTGACCATCACATTTTATTACAGAGACTAAAACAGTTAATTAACATTAAAGGAACGGCCTTAAACTGGTTTAAATCTTATTTTGCTGATCGCTCCCAATTCGTACAAATTAATGATGAGTCATCTGTGCGCACCAAAGTTAACCATGGTGTTCCACAGGGGTCTGTGCTCGGCCCAATTTTATTCTCATTATATATGCTTCCACTAGGAAACATTATCAGGACACACTCTGTAAATTTCCACTGTTATGCGGATGACACCCAGTTATATTTGTCAATAAAACCTGATCAAAGTAATCAATTAACTAAACTTCGAGCATGTCTCAAGGACATAAAAACCTGGATGACCCGCAATGTTCTCTTATTAAACTCAGATAAAACAGAGGTTATAATACTCGGCCCTAAACACCTTAGAGAAACATTATCTAATGATATAGCTGCGCTAGATGACATTGCCCTTGCTTCCAATGACACAGTCAGGAACTTGGGAGTGATCTTCGATCCTGATTTGTCCTTTGTCACTTAAAAGTAATTTCTAGGACCGCCTTTTTCCACTTGCGTAATATCTCAAAAATCCGACATGTCCTTTCGCAAAAAGATGCAGAAAAACTAGTCCACGCCTTTGTTACATCGAGACTGGACTACTGTAATTCATTATTATCAGGCTCCAGCAGCAAGTCGTTAAAGACTCTGCAGCTGGTCCAAAATGCCGCAGCACGTGTCCTGACGAGAACTAAGAAAAGAGAGCACATTTCTCCAGTATTATCATCGCTACACTGGCTTCCTGTTAAATCTAGAATAGAATTTAAAATTCTCCTCCTCACCTTCAAGGCCCTTAATGATATGGCACCTCTTTACCTTAAAGAGATGTTAGTTCCATATCAACCTACTAGAGCACTCCGATCCCAGAACTCAGGTTTACTTGTCGTCCCTAAAGTCTCTAAAAGTAGAGTAGGAGCCAGAGCTTTTAGCCATCAAGCCCCACTGCTGTGGAATAATCTCTCACTTTCAGTTAGGGAGGCAGACACGCTCTGTTCGTTTAAAAGTAGACTCAAAACCTTCCTTTTTGATAAAGCTTATAGTTAGAGCTAATTAGTGCGGTAGAAGGTAACTTGTTGTATTTTCTAAAATAGGAAGCGTTTAGTTTAAAAAGGCATAGAGGTATTGATGTCTGATCTACTGAGTGGGCCACATGGTTTTCATGGTACTACCATACAAACCAGGAGCCAGTCAGATTTACCTTGAGCCTCAGTGTAGCCTCAAGTTCGGCCTGTTTCATTGTATCATTGATTACATGGTGAAAACCCCTGATGACGCTAAGACGCACAGGGAATTTATGACACACGGAGCTTCTCTTTCCAGCACCTCCTTCCTCTTCTCCCTCCCTATCCCCCTTCCCCGGAATCCCTTGGCTTTATCTCCCGCAGATCCAGGGCCTCTGTGGCCGCACCATGGATTACGATTTGTGGATTGCGCATCAGAGGTCGCAATGCTGGATCCAATATGGCGGATTCTATATCGTGCCAGCTGATCGTAGTGGGGATGGAGGATCCTTTGTCGCGTTGGAATCGGACGGTGGTGGACCAGGACCGAGGCGGCAGCCCATGATGGATTCTAACTGGCGGCAGTGGTCAATGACTGTGGACTAGAGTGGATCTGATCCTGATGCTGGATCGTGATCCTGCTGCTGACCAGAGACTATGATGCAGCAGGACTGCTTCACATATAGTATTGAAGTTATCCTTCAACATGTTTCCCCTCATCATTGCTGCTGAAACCTTTCTCCTGATGATGTTCTCCTCTACACATCTGTGTCACTTGTGTCCGTCCTGGGAGACGGATCCTCACATGTGTCTCTCTGAGGTTTCTACGTGTCTTCACCTGTTAAAAGGGTTTTTAGTAGTTTGTCCTGACTCTTGTTGAGGGTGAAGGACAGAGGATGTCACACCATGTTAAAGCTCTATGAGACAAACTGTGATTTGTGAATATGGGCTATACAAATAAAATTTGATTGATTGATTGATTGATTGATTGATTGATTGATTGATTGATTGATGGTGGAGACATGAGTGTGTGAGTCTGTCTCCACCTGAAGACGGGTGAGGACGTGACGCTGTCTGAGACGCTCCTCTGACAGGCTCCAGCACAGACTTATTGAAAATATGAATCAAACAGATGCTAACAGAGGCAGGATGTTTCAAAAGGTTTCATTTGTACGTCACTAAACAACAACAACAACATTGAAGCTCCGTGTGGTTTGACCCCTGAACTCTGAGTCAGTGCATCTTTGAGTCCCAGTGAACACTTGATTTAAAGTGATTTGAAATATTCTCCTGTAACTTACACTTCGTTCATTCGACCGTTCTCCTATGAACCAGATCTGATGTTTAATGTTAAACATAAACATAAACGTTAAACATAAAGTTGTTTTTATTTTTCACAATAAATCTTCTGGCCTCCTTTTTAAAATCTCATTTGATTTGAAACCAGCACAAACTGAATGTGACGTTAAAACCACATCAAAAAGCAGTTTCTGCTGGTGAGACGTCACATGACCTGTCAGAAGAGTCATCACTGGACAAACTCCCAGCAGCCACCTTGGCTGTCTCCATATGTCCCTGTGATAGTTGTCTTCCTCTGCTCAGACAAACGGAGATGACACGTCCAGTGGAGACGACGGGGCTCGCGGCGCCGGAGGGCGGCGGCTCCGAGGCGTGACCGTCCAATTACAAGGTGACGAGATATGATGTGTCAGAGGATGATGTCTGATTCTGAGCAGCTCGGACACAAACCCCCGCGGCTCGATTAACTCGTCAGAATGTCTTGTTGCTCTGCTTCTTCACGTCTCGTCTGTATCGTTCTCATCTTCATCAACAATATAAAACACTGCAGCAAAAACAACTTTACAAACTATTCTAGATTCAAACATTCATGCAAACGATGGGAAACGTTCATATTTAAACTGCAATAAGAGGAATTAGTGCACCTGCACCTTGTCAACCAGCAGAGGGCGCTAACTGTCAGTAATGGGACATTGTTTTGCTACGAGAATGCCCCCCCCACCCGTCCTGAGACATGACACCGATTGAAAATTCACTCAGACCAATAGTGCGTCAAAGAAATCCGTTTCTGACGTGTTTCTGACGTGTTCCTGACGGAGAAGAAGAAGAAGAAGAAGAAGAAGAAGAAGAAGAAGAAGAAGAAGAAGAAGAAGAAGAAGAAGAAGAAGAAGAAGAAGAAGAAGAAGAAGAAGAAGAAGAAGAAGAAGAACCCAACGTACACAGACACACAAAGAGCCAAACACACACACACAAACACACAGACACACAAAGAGCCAAACAGACTCACACAGACACACAAAGAGTCAGACTGAATCACATAGACACATAAAGAGCCAATCACACACACACACAAACACACAGACACACAAAGAGCCAAACAGACTCACACAGACACACAAAGAGTCAGACTGAATCACATAGACACATAAAGAGCCAATCACACACACACAAAGAGCCAAACAGACTCACACAGACACACAAAGAGCCAAACAGACTCACACAGACACACAAAGAGCCAAACAGACTCACACAGACACACAAAGAGCCAAACAAACACACACAGACACGCAAAGAGCCAAACACACAGACACACAAAGAGCCAAACAGACTCACACATACACACAAAGAGCCAAACACACACACACAGACACACAAAGAGTCAAACTGAATCACATTGACACACAAAGAGCGAAACACACACACACAGACGCACAAAGAGTCAACCTGAATCACACAGACACACAAAGAGCCAAACACACAGACACACAAATAGCCAAACACAAAGACACACAAAGAGCCAAACACACACTAGACACACTGTTTCGGAGAAGAGTCCGTCTCCATAGCAACGGATCACTGAGTCGGCAGCTTTCGTTTCATCTTAAACTTTCTAACTAAACAGTGAAAACACAACAAGAGTCGAATTCACAAACACAAACTGTGTGTTTGTGTAATATCTCACTATGACTGTGCAGCTACACTCGGTTTGAATGGAATTAACCTGGAGGAAAATGGTTTGATTATAAACTCATTAAATCTGAATTTAATGAAGTACGTGTAATCCATTACTTTGACATCGATTGTCTTTCTGTTGGCGCTCCGACTGGGCGACGCCCACCTGGTCAGTGCGATGAACCAGCTGCTGAGAGGCGGCTAACGAGCGAGGACAACGCCGTCCTGATTGTGTTGCTCTATATCCCACATGTACACAAACACACACACACACACACACACACACGCAGGAGCCAATGAGGAGAGAGAGAGGACGAGCGAGGACAAGTCTCCTCTCTCTCTCTCCCAGCGGAGGCGGAGCTATTCAGTCTTTACTTACGTTCACATCATGTGAATTCAATTCAATTTATTTGTATTGCACCAGATGATAACATACATTATCTCCAGGGTCTTTACATAGAAGGTCAAGAGATGAAAGATTATAGAGAAACAACAGTTCCCACAATGCATCTCTGTGAGTCAGAGGGCCCGACCTGGATGTCCCTCAGATGAAGAAGCAGCCTCCTCATCCTCACGCTGCTTCACTGACTCACAGAAGCTCTTCTGCCCAAGGTCCTCGCCTGCTCTACTTTTCTTTACAGTGTGAAGACTTCCTGTAATATGTATGTGTGGATTGTGTTGATGTTGTGTTAGTTCACTGGATTCAGTGCTTTGTATTGTATTCTGTTGTCTATACTACACTGCAGCAGTGAGTTAGATCTTGTTGTGTTGTGCTGATGACACTAAAGGTTTTGTTTTGCACTTGAAGGTGAATCTAGTGAACTCTCCCTCCAGGAGCAGGAGTGTGTCCTGCAGCTGACGAGCAGAGAGAAGGTTTCAGAGTTCCTCTCTGGCTGTGCAGCCGCTGCAGTGGCTCAATCTGCATGTGAGACAGAGAACAAAGCACAAAGGGAACCACAGAAGCCATTGTTGGAGTCCCAGCAGATCTGCAGAATAATCATCTGGGACGGAGCCCCGGCTACGTGCTCTAATTAATGACTTCATTATTTTTATGAGCCGGGACGTCAGTGTTTGAAGCCTGTGTTTCTTTTTTGTCTTGTTCTCTCATTATACAGCGATGTCATTATAATTTCACCTCTTTATTCTTCTCCTCCACTCTTCATTGTGCTGCTGCTTCAGCTGTTTATGTAACGACTGTTTGCCGAGAAGAGACGTTTCTACACCATGAATAACAATGTGTCTCTTCAGGATCAGGACAGCGTCAAACCTTCTCTCCTCCTTTGAACCATTTGTATTTAACAGGTCGGAGGTCACAGTGTGGATGGCAACGCCCCCTTCCTTCAAACACCTTGTTCCTGCAGGTTCACACCTTGTTACTGCAGGTTCACACCTTGTTACTGCAGGTTCACACCTTGTTACTGCAGGTTCACACCTTGTTCCTGCAGGTTCACACCTTGTTACTGCAGGTTCACACCTTGTTACTGCAGGTTCACACCTTGTTACAGCAGGTTCACACCTTGTTACAGCAGGTTCAAACCTTGTTCCAGCAGGTTCACACCATGTTACTGCAGGTTCACACCTTGTTACTGCAGGTTCACACCTTGTTACTGCAGGTTCACACCTTGTTACTGCAGGTTCACACCTTGTTACAGCAGGTTCACACCTTGTTACAGCAGGTTCACACCTTGTTACTGCAGGTTCACACCTTGTTACAGCAGGTTCAAACCTTGTTCCAGCAGGTTCACACCATGTTACTGCAGGTTCACACCTTGTTACAGCAGGTTCACACCCTGTTACTGCAGGTTCACACCTTGTTACTACAGGTCCACACCTTGTTACAGCAGGTTCACACCTTGTTCCTGCAGGTTCAAACCTTGTTACTGCAGGTTCACACCTTGTTACAGCAGGTTCACACCTTGTTACAGCAGGTTCACACCTTGTTACTGCAGGTTCACACCTTGTTACAGCAGGTTCACACCTTGTTACAGCAGGTTCACACCTTGTTACTGCAGGTTCACACCTTGTTACAGCAGGTTCACACCTTGTTACTGCAGGTTCACACCTTGTTACAGCAGGTTCACACCTTGTCACTGCAGGTTCACACCTTGTTACAGCAGGTTCACACCTTATTACTGCAGGTTCACACCTTGTTACTGCAGGTTCACACCTTGTTCCTGCAGGTTCACACCTTGTTACAGCAGGTTCACAGCTTGTTACAGCAGGTTCACACCTTGTTACAGCAGGTTCACACCTTGTTCCTGCAGGTTCACACCTTGTTACTGCAGGTTCACACCTTGTTACTGCAGGTTCACACCTTGTTACTGCAGGTTCACACCTTGTTACAGCAGGTTCACACCCTGTTACAGCAGGTTCACACCTTGTTACAGCAGGTTCACACCATGTTACTGCAGGTTCACACCTTGTTACAGCAGGTTCACACCCTGTTACAGCAGGTTCACACCCTGGTCCTGCAGGTTCACACCTTGTTACTGCAGGTTCACACCTTGTTACAGCAGGTTCACAACCTGTTACAGCAGGTTCACACCTTGTTACTGCAGGTTCACACCTTGTTACAGCAGGTTCACACCCTGTTACAGCAGGTTCACACCTTGTTACTGCAGGTTCACACCTTCTCACTGCAGGTTCACACCTTGTTACAGCAGGTTCACACCTTGTTACAGCAGGTTCACACCCTGTTACAGCAGGTTCACACCTTGTTACTGCAGGTTCACACCTTGTTACTGCAGGTTCACACCTTGTTACAGCAGGTTCACACCTTGTTACAGCAGGTTCACACCTTGTTACTGCAGGTTCACACCTTGTTACAGCAGGTTCACACCTTGTTACAGCAGGTGCACACCTTGTTACAGCAGGTTCACACCCTGGTCCTGCAGGTTCACACCTTGTTACTGCAGGTTCACACCTTGTTACAGCAGGTTCACACCTTGTTACAGCAGGTTCACACCTTGTTACAGCAGGTTCACACCCTGTTACAGCAGGTTCACACCCTGTGACAGCAGGTTCACACCTTGTTACAGCAGGTTCACACCTTGTTACTGCAGGTTCACACCTTGTTACAGCAGGTTCACACCTTGTTACTGCAGGTTCACACCCTGTTACAGCAGGTTCACACCTTGTTACAGCAGGTTCACACCTTGTTACTGCAGGTTCACACCTTGTTACAGCAGGTTCACACCCTGTTACTGCAGGTTCACACCTTGTTACAGCAGGTTCACACCTTGTTACTGCAGGTTCACACCTTGTTACAGCAGGTTCACACCTTGTTACTGCAGGTTCACACCTTGTTACAGCAGGTTCACACCTTGTCCCTGCAGGTTCACACCTTGTTCCTGCAGGTTCACACCTTGTTACTGCAGGTTCACACGGTGTTACAGCAGGTTCACACCCTGTTACAGCAGGTTCAGACCTTGTTACAGCAGGTTCACACCTTGTTACTGCAGGTTCACACCTTGTTACTGCAGGTTCACACCTTGTTACTGCAGGTTCACACCTTGTTACTGCAGGTTCAAACCTTGTTACTGCAGGTTCACACCTTGTTACTGCAGGTTCACACCTTGTTACAGCAGGTTCACACCTTGTTACGGCAGGTTCACAGCTTGTTACGGCAGGTTCACTCCTTGTTACAGCAGGTTCACACCTTGTTACTGCAGGTTCACACCTTGTTACAGCAGGTTCACAGCTTGTTACAGCAGGTTCACACCTTGTTACAGCAGGTTCACACCTTGTTACTGCAGGTTCACACCTTGTTACTGCAGGTTCACACCTTGTTACTGCAGGTTCACACCTTGTTACTGCAGGTTACAGCAGGTTCACACCTTGTTACAGCAGGTTCACACCTTGTTACAGCAGGTTCACACCTTGTTACAGCAGGTTCACACCTTGTTACAGCAGGTTCACACCTTGTTACTGCAGGTTCACACCTTGTTACTGCAGGTTCACACCTTGTTACTGCAGGTTCACACCTTGTTACTGCAGGTTACAGCAGGTTCACACCTTGTTACAGCAGGTTCACACCTTGTTACAGCAGGTTCACACCTTGTTACAGCAGGTTCACACCTTGTTACAGCAGGTTCACACCTTGTTACAGCAGGTTCACACCTTGTTACAGCAGGTTCACACCTTGTTACAGCAGGTTCACACCTTGTTACAGCAGGTTCACACCTTGTTACGGCAGGTTCACACCTTGTTACGGCAGGTTCACAGCTTGTTACGGCAGGTTCACTCCTTGTTACAGCAGGTTCACACCTTGTTACTGCAGGTTCACACCTTGTTACAGCAGGTTCACAGCTTGTTACAGCAGGTTCACACCTTGTTACAGCAGGTTCACACCTTGTTACTGCAGGTTCACACCTTGTTACTGCAGGTCCACACCTTGTTACTGCAGGTTCACACCTTGTTACTGCAGGTTACAGCAGGTTCACACCTTGTTACAGCAGGTTCACACCCTGTTCCTGCAGGTTCACACCCTGTTACTGCAGGTTCACACCCTGTTCCTGCTTTGTCCGAAAGCCACGCCTCAGTTCAGCATCAAACACGCTACATCCATTTAGCAGCATTTTAAAACTGTTGCTATGGTTACGCCTGGTGGAGTTTCCCAGCCTCTAAATCAGAGACTAAACGCTGATGCTCTTGTTTCAGTTTGAAAACTTGTTCTGGACGAACAGAAGCTGAGACTTCAGTAAACGATGACGCAGACGTTGTCTTCCTGATTGGTTCTCATTAGTCACATGACTGGACTAGCAGCGGTGAACACTTCCTGTCGGTCACACTTCCTGTTGGTAACACTTCCTGTTGGTAACACTTCCTGTTGGTAACACTTCCTGTTGGTAACACTCTTCACTGCTTCACCTTCAGAGGAGTTTACTAGACAAACTACTTCCTGTTTGCATCATGTGTCACATAAAGAACGACAGGTGCATCACCTTTTCCTGTCGTGAGTTGTATTTAAGAAACTGTGACAGACAAAGAGGAAGAGAAGGTGAGTGACGTACCGACAGTGTCCACCAGGGGAGTAGTTTCTGTCGTGGGCTGGTTTCTGCTGCAGCAGCTGTTCAAGTACAGAATAATATTTATGACGCTCGGTAAAAAACAAGATGTGACAAAAGATTTTGTGTCTGATGACAAAAGAGACGAGCTGAAAAAAACTGAAATCTACTCTATGTTTTATTGTCATGAAGATTTAAATGTTTCAGTAAAATTTGTTTTATTTCTCTTTGTACATGATGATAAAAGTTCTGACTGGTCGATTAAATGTTAGTTTTTCATCACTGATACAGAACATTTAAAAACAGCTGATAAAAAGCTGAATGAAGGCGTCGTCTTACTTTCATATCTTTACATGACGTGATCAAATAAGTGGGAGCTGTTTTAAGAAGAGGGGCTTTTTCTTCACTACTCTTCTTCTTCTCTTAAGTCGTCTCTGTTCATCCTCCTCTTCCTGAGCCGTTCTTAATAAGAGTCTGATGAAGAGACAACAGGAACAAGTACAGACTTTAAATCCACGCAGAGAGACGTCCGTCTGTGACACTTCATTTACTCAATTTAAGCCCAAGGATGAAAAGCCTCTCAGAAGTAAGTCAATCTGAACCCAAAACTGTGTCCAAGTAAAAATCCAAAGTAGAAACAGAGTGAGAGCAGCGTCTGGTGAGAGGCGGAGCCTGTGAGGACGTCCACTGAGTACATCGCAAACAGTGAGGAGACGTCTGAGGGACGAGCTGAGAGGCAAAACAAGCGCACCACAACAAAGAGAGCAGCAGCTCCTGCACACAGAGGTCAGAGGTCAAAGGGTCTTCATGGGTAGAGAGAAACCTGAGAGGGAGGAGCCTCTTTACCTCAAGAGACTATGAATTGTGATTGGATGTCCAAACCCTTGGACGTTTCTCTGACATGATAATACATCTATCAACATAATAAAGGTTGTGTAACAACGTTCTGGATCATTCTGAATAATTCATGATTCCAGTTCTGTTCATTGATACGATCACTCCTGAGGAGACCAGGACCTGGAAGAATCTTTACAATCAGTTAGTTCAGAGCTGGAGCTTCATTCACAAGCGTTTCATCAGCAGCACACTGAGCACACTTTTAGGAAAGACGTTCTCCTGCTCCTCTGAGGATATTCTCTCTCAGTCTGAATGAGACTCGTCTCATCACTAAGCTCGTTACAATAACGCCGGGTTTACACCGGAAGCTGAAGCGACGCCAAAGCCACGTGTAAGCGCAGCGCCATGCCTTAATAACAGCTGGCTCCCATCCACTCCAATGTTAATCTAGGGATGCACCGATCCGATATTTGTATCGGTATCGGTACCGATATTGAAGACATTTCTAGATCGGGTATCAAGAGGGTATCAAATCAAGAGAAAACTTCTATCTCCAATGATCCTCTGTTCACCTCAGTGACACGAACACACAACAACACAACAACACAACAGTCTGAGTCCTTCTTTTAAAACAGTTTGATCTCAGAGGAACCAACATCTGACAAGCATCACACACACACACACACACGTACACACACACACACACACACACACACACACACACACACACACACCGCAGGTTGTAGAGGAATCTGCTTCATCACCTTCATACTGAGGGTTAAGCATGAGGAAGCTGCTGGTGGAGATGAAGATGAAGATGAGGATGAGGATCGGGATGAAGAGAAGGATGAGGATGAGGATGAAGATGAAGATGAAGATGAAGATGAAGATGAAGATGAAGATGAAGATGAAGATGAAGAAGAAGATAAAGAGGAGGCTGAAGATCTGGACAAAGAGGAGGGTGAAGATGAACATGAGGGTGAAGATGAAGAGGATGATGGTGATGAAGATGAAGGAGGAGATGATGACGAAGATGAGGAATAAGTCATCACAGTGAACTGTGTGAACTGAGACTAATGAGGATGAGGAGGATGGTGAAGATGGTGAAGATGAAGATGATGAAGATGATGAATAGGTCAACACACTGAACTGTTTGAACTGAGACTGATGAGGATGAGGATGAGGATGATGAAGATGAAGATGGTGAAGATGAAGAAGATGAAGATGATGAATAGGTCACCACACTGAACTGTGTAAACTGAGACTGAGGAGGATGAGGATGAGGATGAGGATGAGGATGAGGATGAGGATGAGGATGAAGAGGATGATGATGAGGATGATGAAGATGGTGAAGATGATGAAGATGATGAAGATGATGAATAGGTCAACACAATGAACTGTTTGAACTGAGACTGAGGAGGATGAGGATGAAGATGAAGAGGAGGATGAGGATGAGGATGAGGATGAGGATGAGGATGAGGATGAGGATGAGGATGAAGATCTGGATAAAGAGGAGGGTGAAGATGAACATGAGGGTGAAGATGAACAGGAGGATGGTGATGAAGATGAAGGTGGAGATGATGACGAAGTTGAGGAATTAGTCATCACAGTGAACTGTGTGAACTGAGACTGAGGAGGATTAGGATGAGGATGAAGAGGATGATGATGAAGATGGTGAAGATGATGAAGATGAAGATGATGAAGATGATGAATAGGTCAACACAATGAACTGTTTGAACTGAGACTGAGGAAGATGAGGATGAAGATGAAGAGGAGGATGAGGATAAGGATGAGGATGAGGATGAGGATGAGGATAAGGACGAGGATGAGGATGAGGATGAGGATGAGGTGAAGATGAGGATGAGGTCAAGATGATGAAGATGATGAAGATGGTGAAGAGGATGAAGAGGATGAACAGGTCCCACTCTCTTACCTGGAAGAGCCAGGATGAGGATGAGGTGAAGATGATGAAGATGGTGAAGATGATGAAGAGGATGAACAGGTCCCACTCTCTTACCTGGAAGAGCCGCAGGATGAGGATGAGGATGAGGATGAGGATGAGGATGAGGATGAGGATGAGGATGAGGATGAGGTGAAGATGAGGATGAGGTCAAGTTGATGAAGATGATGAAGATGGTGAAGAGGATGAAGATGATGAAGATGATGAAGAGGATGAAGATGATGAACAGGATGAAGAGGATGAAGAGGATGAACAGGTCCCACTCTCTTACCTGGAACAGCCGCAGGATGTTGGCCACCATGATGGACACGGAGCTGGCCGACGCGCCCACCACCCCGACCACCTTCTCCGGCTTGACGAACAGCGGCGGTTCTCCGCTGGTGCACCGGACCTCCGACGTGTCCTTCTGGATCAGCGCCTGGACGAAGGTCAGAGACTGCTCCAGCGCGTAGGTGTCCCGCGAGCACGTGTCCAGGATGCGCGCTCCCAGCGTGACGTTGGGCAGCAGCTGCTCGTCCCCGTTGATCTGGTCCAGCGCGTACATCATCGCCTCCAGCCGGTGGATCCCGTTCTCCTTCTTGATGTCCCCGCACGGAGCCCCCGGGACCCCCCCCCGGGCGTGCACCGGGAACAGCCCCCCCAGCGTCACGTCGCCCTCCAGCCGGATGGAGTGCGGTGCGTAAACCTCCTGAGAGCCGGCGAGGTGCAGGAGGTGCAGGAGGTGCAGGAGGTGCAGGAGGTGCGGGAGCATCCACAGGGGCCGGAGGGGGGGGCCGGGGGAGTCCCGGTCCATCATCTGCTCCGCACCGCACCGCACGACCCGCAGAGCCGCAGCAGCGTCACGCACTTTCACGAGACTTTCACAATCCACTGAGTTCCTTCAATCCTCCGCGCCGCACGCACACGCGCCGCACGCTGCACGCTCCACACGCACACGCTGCACACGCACACGCGCCGCACGCTGCACGCGCACATACAACACAACCTCCGCCGCTCATTCACCGACGCGTTCTCCGCGTGCGCAGCGCTGCCGCTCCTGCCGCTCCTGCCGCTCCGTCGCGCTCGCTTGTTGCTCGAGCTGCCATCACATCAGAGGATGAGAGAAGAACCGTGGACCAGTGGACCACACTGATGTTCACACCACAGGTTCGATTCCCTCTGACTGATCACAGGAGGAGCAGGGAGATAGGGAGGGGGGGGACGAGGAGGGAGAGAGAGAGACAGAGAGAGAGAGAGAGAGAGAGAGAGATGAGACGAGGAGGGAGGGAGAGAGAGAGGGAAAGAGAGAGAGAAGAGAGAGAGAGAGAGAGAGAGATGAGACGAGGCAGGAGAGAGAGAGAGAGAGAGAGAGAGAGGGAGAGAGAGAGATGAGACGAGGAGGGAGGGAGAGAGAGAGATGAGAGAGAGAGAGAGAGAGAGAGAGACGGGGGTGTGTGAGAGAGAGAGATGAGACGAGGCAGGAGAGAGAGAGAGAGAGAGAGATGAGAGAGATGAGAGAGAGAGAGAGAGAGAGAGAGAGAGAGAGAGAGAGGAGGGGGGGTGAGAGAGAGAGAGATGAGACGAGGCAGGAGAGAGAGAGAGGGAGAGAGAGAGAGATGAGAGAGATGAGAGAGAGAGAGAGAGAGAGAGAGAGAGGAGGGGGGGTGAGAGAGAGAGACACTTAGTGTGTCTGTGTGCAAAGTAACAACAGGTGAAATGGAGACAGAAGCAGGACATGTTCATAACCTGGTGTCATCAGACTGCTCCTCCTCCCTGACTCCTTCTAGTCCTGCTCCTCCTCCCTGACTCCTTCTAGTTCTGTGTCCTGCTCCTCCTCCCTGACTCCTTCTAGTCCTGCTCCTCCTCCCTGACTCCTCCTAGTTCTGTGTCCTGCTCCTCCTCACTGCTGGTAGCATGAGGAGCTACCTGCTGCTCCTCCTCCCTGACTCCTTCTAGTTCTGTGTCCTGCTCCTCCTCACTGCTGGTAGCATGAGGAGCTACCTGCTGCTCCTCCTCCCTGACTCCTTCTAGTCCTGCTCCTCCTCCTCCCTGACTCCTTCTAGTCCTGCTCCTCCTCCCTGACTCCTTCTAGTCCTGCTGCTCCTCCTCCCTGACTCCTTCTAGTTCTGTGTCCTGCTCCTCCTCACTGCTGGTATCATGAGGAGCTACCTGCTGCTCCTCCTCCCTGACTCCTTCTAGTTCTGGGTCCTGCTCCTCCTCACTACTGGTAGCATGAGGAGCTACCTGCTGCTCCTCCTCCCTGACTCCTTCTAGTTCTGGGTCCTGCTCCTCCTCACTACTGGTAGCATGAGGAGCTACCTGCTCCTCCTCCTCCCTGACTCCTTCTAGTTCTGTGTTCTGCTCCTCCTCACTGCTGGTAGCATGAGGAGCTACCTGCTGCTCCTCCTCCCTGACTCCTTCTAGTTCTGTGTCCTGCTCCTCCTCACTGCTGGTAGCATGAGGAGCTACCTGCTGCTCCTCCCTGACTCCTTCTAGTTCTGTGTCCTGCTCCTCCTCACTGCTGGTAGCATGAGGAGCTACCTGCTGCTCCTCCTTCCTGACTCCTTCTAGTTCTGTGTCCTGCTCCTCCTCACTGCTGGTAGCATGAGGAGCTACCTGCTGCTCCTCCCTGACTCCTTCTAGTTCTGTGTCCTGCTCCTCCTCATTGCTGGTAGCATGAGGAGCTACCTGCTGCTCCTCCTCCCTGACTCCTTCTAGTTCTGTGTCCTGCTCCTCCTCACTGCTGGTAGCATGAGGAGCTACCTGCTGCTCCTCCTTCCTGACTCCTTCTAGGTCTATGTCCTGCTCCTCCTCACTGCTGGTAGCATGAGGAGCTACCTGCTGCTCCTCCTCCCTCACTCCTTCTAGGTCTATGTCCTGCTCCTCCTCACTGCTGGTAGCATGAGGAGGTACCTGCTCCTCCTCCCTGACTCCTTCTAGTTCTGTGTCCTGCTCCTCCTCACTGATGGTAGCATGAGGAGCTACCTGCTGCTCCTCCTCCCTGACTCCTTCTAGTTCTGGGTCCTGCTCCTCCTCACTGCTGGTAGCATGAGGAGCTACCTGCTCCTCCTCCTCCCTGACTCCTTCTAGTTCTGTGTTCTGCTCCTCCTCACTGCTGGTAGCATGAGGAGCTACCTGCTGCTCCTCCTCCCTGACTCCTTCTAGTCCTGCTGCTCCTCCTCCCTGACTCCTTCTAGTCCTGCTCCTCCTCCCTGACTCCTTCTAGTTCTGTGTCCTGCTCCTCCTCACTGATGGTAGCATGAGGAGCTACCTGCTGCTCCTCCTCCCTGACTCCTTCTAGTTCTGGGTCCTGCTCCTCCTCACTGCTGGTAGCATGAGGAGCTACCTGCTGCTCCTCCTCCCTGACTCCTTCTAGTCCTGCTGCTCCTCCTCCCTGACTCCTTCTAGTCCTGCTCCTCCTCCCTGACTCCTTCTAGTTCTGGGTTCTGCTCCTCCTCACTGCTGGTAGCATGAGGAGCTACCTGCTCCTCCTCCTCCCTGACTCCTTCTAGTCCTGCTCCTCCTCCCTGACTCCTTCTAGTCCTGCTGCTCCTCCTCCCTGACTCCTTCTAGTTCTGTGTCCTGCTCCTCCTCACTGCTGGTATCATGAGGAGCTACCTGCTGCTCCTCCTCCCTGACTCCTTCTAGTTCTGTGTCCTGCTCCTCCTCACTGCTGGTAGCATGAGGAGCTACCTGCTGCTCCTCCCTGACTCCTTCTAGTTCTGTGTCCTGCTCCTCCTCACTGCTGGTAGCATGAGGAGGTACCTGCTCCTCCTCCCTGACTCCTTCTAGTTCTATGTCCTGCTCCTCCTCACTGCTGGTAGCATGAGGAGCTACCTGCTGCTCCTCCTTCCTGACTCCTTCTAGGTCTATGTCCTGCTCCTCCTCACTGCTGGTAGCATGAGGAGCTACCTGCTGCTCCTCCCTGACTCCTTCTAGTTCTGTGTCCTGCTCCTCCTCACTGCTGGTAGCATGAGGAGCTACCTGCTGCTCCTCCTCCCTGACTCCTTCTAGGTCTATGTCCTGCTCCTCCTCACTGCTGGTAGCATGAGGAGCTACCTGCTGCTCCTCCTCCCTGACTCCTTCTAGGTCTATGTCCTGCTCCTCCTCACTGCTGGTAGCATGAGGAGGTACCTGCTCCTCCTCCCTGACTCCTTCTAGTTCTGTGTCCTGCTCCTCCTCACTGCTGGTAGCATGAGGAGCTACCTGCTGCTCCTCCTCCCTGACTCCTTCTAGTTCTGGGTCCTGCTCCTCCTCACTGCTGGTAGCATGAGGAGCTACCTGCTGCTCCTCCTCCCTGACTCCTTCTAGTTCTGGGTCCTGCTCCTCCTCACTGCTGGTAGCATGAGGAGCTACCTGCTGCTCCTCCTCCCTGACTCCTTCTAGTTCTGGGTCCTGCTCCTCCTCACTACTGGTAGCACGAGGAGCAACCTGCTGCTCCTCCCTGACTCCTTCTAGTTCTTGGTCCTGCTCTTCCTCACTACTGGTAGCATGAGGAGGTACCTGCTCCTCCTCCCTGACTCCTTCTAGTCCTGCTCCTCCTCACTGCTGGTAGCATGAGGAGGTACCTGCTCCTCCTCCTCCCTGACTCCTTCTAGTTCTGTGTCCTGCTCCTCCTCACTGCTGGTAGCATGAGGAGCTACCTGCTGCTCCTCCTCCCTGACTCCTTCTAGTTCTGTGTCCTGCTCCTCCTCACTGCTGGTAGCATGAGGAGCTACCTGCTGCTCCTCCTCCCTGACTCCTTCTAGGTCTATGTCCTGCTCCTCCTCACTGCTGGTAGCATGAGGAGGTACCTGCTCCTCCTCCCTGACTCCTTCTAGTTCTGTGTCCTGCTCCTCCTCACTGCTGGTAGCATGAGGAGCTACCTGCTGCTCCTCCTCCCTGACTCCTTCTAATTCTGGGTCCTGCTCCTCCTCACTGCTGGTAGCATGAGGAGCTACCTGCTGCTCCTCCTCCCTGACTCCTTCTAGTTCTGTGTCCTGCTCCTCCTCACTGCTGGTAGCATGAGGAGCTACCTGCTGCTCCTCCTCCCTGACTCCTTCTAGTTCTGGGTCCTGCTCCTCCTCACTGCTGGTAGCATGAGGAGCTACCTGCTGCTCCTCCTCCCTGACTCCTTCTAGTTCTGGGTCCTGCTCCTCCTCACTACTGGTAGCACGAGGAGCAACCTGCTGCTCCTCCCTGACTCCTTCTAGTTCTTGGTCCTGCTCTTCCTCACTACTGGTAGCATGAGGAGGTACCTGCTCCTCCTCCCTGACTCCTTCTAGTCCTGCTCCTCCTCACAGCTGGTAGCATGAGGAGGTACCTGCTCCTCCTCCTCCCTGACTCCTTCTAGTTCTGTGTCCTGCTCCTCCTCACTGCTGGTAGCATGAGGAGCTACCTGCTGCTCCTCCTCCCTGACTCCTTCTAGTTCTGTGTCCTGCTCCTCCTCACTGCTGGTAGCATGAGGAGCTACCTGCTGCTCCTCCTCCCTGACTCCTTCTAGTTCTGTGTCCTGCTCCTCCTCACTGCTGGTAGCATGAGGAGCTACCTGCTGCTCCTCCTCCCTGACTCCTTCTAGTTCTGGGTTCTGCTCCTCCTCACTGCTGGTAGCATGAGGAGCTACCTGCTGCTCCTCCCTGACTCCTTCTAGTTCTTGGTCCTGCTCTTCCTCACTACTGGTAGCATGAGGAGGTACCTGCTCCTCCTCCCTGACTCCTTCTAGTCCTGCTCCTCCTCACTGCTGGTAGCATGAGGAGGTACCTGCACCAGGAGACACCAGGAGACCGTAGAACAGCATCAACCATCAGCAGGTATATGCTCCTTTGAGGAGGAGGAACAGGAGCAGGAGGAACAGGAGGAACAGGAGGAGAACTGTACTACAAAATGATCTCCTGCAGACTCCTGAACAAACCGTGAGAAACAGACTCCATGAGGAGACATGAGGTCCTCTAGTGGGACCTGAGCTCACAGCTCCATCCACCAGAGAAGACCAGGACCAGCAGGTCCACCACTGGAGCCTCCTTCTCCTCACAGCTCCATCCACCAGAGAAGACCAGGACCAGCAGGTCCACCACTGGAGCCTCCTTCTCCTCACAGCTCCGTCGACCAGAGAAGACCAGGACCAGCAGGTCCACCACTGGAGCCTCCTTCTCCTCACAGCTCCATCCACCAGAGAAGACCAGGACCAGCAGGTCCACCACTGGAGCCTCCTTCTCCTCACAGCTCCATCCACCAGAGAAGACCAGGACCAGCAGGTCCACCACTGGAGCCTCTTTCTCCTCACAGCTCCATCCACCAGAGAAGACCAGGACCAGCAGGTCCACCACTGGAGCCTCCTTCTCCTCACAGCTCCATCCACCAGAGAAGACCAGGACCAGCAGGTCCACCACTGGAGCCTCCTTCTCCTCACAGCTCCATCCACCAGAGAAGACCAGGACCAGCAGGTCCACCACTGGAGCCTCCTTCTCCTCACAGCTCCATCCACCAAAGAAGACCAGGACCAGCAGGTCCACCACTGGAGCCTCCTTCTCCTCACAGCTCCATCCACCAGAGAAGACCAGGACCAGCAGGTCCACCACTGGAGCCTTCCTCTCCTCACAGCTCCATCCACCAGAGAAGACCAGGACCAGAAGGTCCACCACTGGAGCCTCCTTCTCCTCACAGCTCCATCCACCAGAGAAGACCAGGACCAGCAGGTCCACCACTGGAGCCTCCTTCTCCTCACAGCTCCAACCACCAGAGAAGACCAGGACCAGCAGGTCCACCACTGGAGCCTCCTTCTCCTCACAGCTCCATCCACCAGAGAAGACCAGGACCAGCAGGTCCACCACTGGAGCCTCCTTCTCCTCACAGCTCCGTCCACCAGAGAAGACCAGGACCAGCAAGTCCACCACTGGAGCCTCCTTCTCCTCACAGATGAGAGCAGGTTCTCACTGAGCTGATGTGACAGGTGTGAACGTGAAGCTGCTGTAACTTCATCTAGGACCAGCTTGGTGGATCAGTGAAGGTCTGAGGAGGCAGAACCTGGGAGAGGACTGAAGGTTCTGGTGCTTGGTGCACAAACACATGATTCATCTGTTTCCTTCACTTCAACAACTCCTCACTTCACTTCTGTTTGTTGTGTTGTTGTGTTGTTGTGTTGTTGTGTTGTTGTGTTGTTGTGTTGTTGTGTTGTTGTGTTGATGTGTTGTTGTGTTGATGTGTTCCGTTCCATCAGCATGTGTGTGTCCTGGGAGAGGATCCTCACATGAGACTGAGCTTCATTCACTGATCACTAAGTTCCTGTTTGACTCGTGTTGAGTGAAGAACAGGAAGTGGATCCTTGTTAACGTCTGTGAGACAAACTGTGAATATGAGACAAACTGGAATATGAGACAAACTGGAATATGAGACCAATAAAATGTGATTGACTGATTCATAATATAAAGATTATTTCTGTTTCTGAATCAGCATTAATCATAAACTACAGTTATTCTTTGTGTCACTAAATAAATATAATTACCTTTAACTTTGGACACATTCACACTCGTCCTCCTGTGTTCTATCACAACCAGTAATAATGTGCATTGAAAAAATTCTAATTCATAACTTTGTCAAAAGGGTTTAATAACAACACTTTGATATAAACGTTGTTAAAATTATTGGAAATGATTTACATCCTAAAGGTTTGGGATCAATATGCGTTGGACTCCATCCACTGATCCTGGAATACCAGGGGTTCCATGTTTAAAGTGCAGTTGAATGAATGTGTAATTATTGTATGAAGAGTCAGACGTCAGCAGTTGAACATGATGAGCACGGTTTGTTAGTCGCTGTAAATTTAATAAATATGCAGATGTAGCTGAAGTTTTACTGGACGTTTGATTGGTTCCTCAGGACGTGTCCAGGAATCACAGCAGCTGATGTCTAGTCAGTTCTACTAACTCTTTAATTTTCAGCTGAAAACAGAAGGAAGTTCCAAATGTTTTGTTTCAGTTCTTCTTATACAAAGATATATAAACTGTATTTTCACAAAATGTTGTGACATTGTCTCAGGCTTCATCCACACAACTGGTTCCTCTGCTTCAGATTCGTCTGAAACAGTTTGTAAGCGCTGCTCGTCCCGATAGTCCCGGGGCTGCGTTTAAATCTGGACCAATAGAAACTGAGATGTTAAGAGACGATGACCAATCAGCAACCTCCTGCTGGTTGGGTCTGTTCAGTCCGGACGTAGCCTTCACTGATTGGTCACGTCAGCCCTCTGTAAGATTCAGCTCACGTTACCATTAGCAGCTGTTTCCTTCAGTCATGAAGTTATAACACGTCTTCTGAGCAGCCTTTACCTGACCATGTCACAAAGGTCAGAGGTCAACCTCACTGTGACCTCACAACGTTTCATGACCAGGAAGAGACGGATGTTCTGATGGGGTTGGAGAAGTTGGTGTGGATGTGAAACTACAGCGGAAGTTTAATTTAAAGCTACTGCTACAAATGATAACGATAATAGTAACACTCATAATTATATAGCGATAATTAAAAAAATGAATCTGTGATCAGATCAATATTTACCTCCAAAGTCACTGTGACCTTTGCCCCTCTGAAAGGATAAACCACACGGTTGACTTTTTTAAAGAATTGATGACCTTAATATTGTTATTATTATTCAACCTCTGTAGATATGAAACTGTCGTTACAGTGAACTCATTCTCGTGTTCTCACATGTTCTGTAAATTAATTCGTTTTCCGTACAAGAGCAAATCACCGTGGTTCAAATATTTATATTTATATATAATAT
Source organism: Limanda limanda (assembly GCF_963576545.1). Taxonomy (NCBI): domain Eukaryota; kingdom Metazoa; phylum Chordata; class Actinopteri; order Pleuronectiformes; family Pleuronectidae; genus Limanda; species Limanda limanda. The sequence continues at coordinate 32,496,841 of NC_083639.1, forward strand.
ATATATATATATATATATATATATATAACATTTATATATGCTGTCGTCTCTTCATCCATTTCTCTGTAAACAACACTTTCTTTTCTTTCTTCCTTTTTTTAACTGAAATAAATGAAATAATGTCGCTGCTGCAAAAACCCAGGAGCAGCGTTTCCTGTTCCCACAGGTTTTCATTCAGACACGGGAGGTTGTGTAATCTGTGTATAATAATAATAATAATAATAATAATAATCATTATGTGTAAAAATACAGGGAACAGTGGTAACTGGCTCCTGATATTCTCCTGTGCTGCTGAATCTGAATAATCTGACAGTGGGATGAACACACACAGGATTAAATGTTTGTGCAGGAGAAGAGCCGGAGGTTTGGAGATGTGACACACACACACACACACACACACACACACACACACACACACACACACACACACACACACACACACACACATGGATTCTTGGAACATTGTGGTTGCTGGTTGTTGGTCGTGGTTGTGTTACATTGTGGTTGCTGGTTGTTGGTCGTGGTTGTGTTACATTGTGGTTGCTGGTTGTTGGTCGTGGTTGTGTTACATTGTGGTTGCTGGTTGTTGGTCCTGGTTGTGTTACATTGTGGTTGCTGGTTGTTGGTCCTGGTTGTGTTAGCGGTGTCCGTGTCCACCCCCTGCACTTATCTCATGAATAAGTAATGTTTTAATAGTGGGAGGTTGTTGTACTGTGTCCGTTCCATCAACATAGCTTTACACACAAACACACACACACACACACACACACACACACACACACACACACACACACACACACACACACACACACACACACACACACACACACACACACACACACACACGCACAGACCTTGATGTTGTCTGTGATCATATAAGTTTCGTGTCTTTCAGACCGAACGCCTGCATTATTCAGGAAGTTGTTCATATGCTACTTTGCTTGAAACACTGATGAGGCCGAGCTGCTTTGAAATATTCATCAACTCGATGTAATAACAGCAAAATGTGAGAAGACTTAAGTGGAGTTTTCCTGCGGAGCCGAGGCAGCTCACAGGAAACCTCCTGGAGCCAGGTTCTATATAATTAAAGTTATTAGTACTAATGTTATTACCATTATTATGTGTGTTTACAGATGACTCACAGGAAAAGCTGGAAAGCAGCAGAAGACACAAATATTTGAAAGAAGCTGTTTGACTGCGCGTCAAGAATGAAAAGAGGAAAAGAGAAAAACTGAGAGAAACGAAGAAAGAAGAAGAGTCAGAGTCACTCAGACTTTAAATAAAGATAAGGACTCGTCTCCACTTCCTGAAGAAAGGAAGCTAAAATATCTCATGTACACGCTCTCAACCAATCCTGAGCCAGTCTCAGCCCGTTGTTCTAACAAATCACTAAAGGACAGACGGACGGACAGACCCTGATCCCTGCATCCAAGTCAGCATGGAAACATAAAGGAGATTAAACTGGTATAAATGTACAAACTAAACTAACTAATGCTACCATCCGTCTGTCACAGAGCTTCTGACGAGTCCTGGAGAGAAAGAGGCTTTGTCTTCAACAATCAAAAGACTGAATGGAAACAAAAAGATCTACGTCACGTGAATGAGTCCGACTGAAAAACATGTTTCTTTACTCTGCTATTAAAAGGAAAGAGACGTAAACACAATAGAAGTGAGAAGCTTTCATCTCCTGCCACTTTCTTCCCACACAACTATTCACTGGAAGTCATTTTATTTTCACAGATGAAAAACACCAGCTTGATCAGCAGGAGAGCAAACGAGAGTAGATAGATAGATGGCACTTATTAAGAGAGAGTCTCAATCTGTCAGTTTTAGTTTGTGGATTTCAGTCTCTTTGTGAAGAGTGTTTTCTGTTTCCTGTTTTATTTTGTAAGTCTCGTTTCCTTGTGTATCTTCTGCTTCTCGTGTGTGCCACCTGGAGCTGGATCCCGACTGGAACCTGGAGCCGGATCCTCACTATCATCTGGTTTTGTGGATGTAATATTTTCAAAAAGAGGCAAAGTCATATTTTAAGTTCATGATAATGATGTGAATTATGTTGTGTTTTGTGAGGTCAACACTTTTCACTTCATCTTGATTAAAGACTTGATATAAAACTGTGTACGGTCAGATGATGTCTTAATAAAATGAAACATTATCTGCAAATTTTCCTCAGATACATTTATGAATACAAATAAATATATATAACATCCTGAGTGCGATTAAAGGGATATTTAAAAATAAAATCCTTTCAGCTTTATCCCAACAGCCTGTGATATTAACCTGCAGTTGTTTGGATCTCATGTTTCAGATTTTGATTCCTCCACAGAAATACTTCAGTTGACAGAAGCAGAGAAGAGAGTTGGAGGGTAAAGCATCTGGAAGAATTGATTAATAAAAGCTCATGTGCTGAGGTTGTTATTGCCTCTAAATTCTGTTTGTCTACTGACGAGCAGCACAATGGTTAATGAAGTCTGACTCAATCACACATGCTACATGTATTCATGTAGGAGCTGTGCATTGTGGAATGTGATATATATATATATATATATGTAATAATCTGCTAATATCAGAGGTTTCCTGAAAACCTGGAGGACGCAGCTGGATTCTTCTCCTGCTCCCTGGGATCTGTGCAGATGAACTCTTCCATCTCTGACTTCAGTGAGAAGAAGAATATAAAATGGTGACACATTTATTAAGGTGATGAATTGCTTCTGAACGGGACATCTTGCACCAACTCGTGGAAGAAAAGTATGATTTATGAATCTTCCCGGTTCTCTGTCAAAAAACAATACTGAGGGGATTATCGGCATTTGAGAATCTCTGTAATACAAATTAATAATCACATCACACACTGAGCACAGCTGCTGAATAACACTGTTTCAACAACTGGTTTTAAAACCTTAATCAGTTTCAGACAAGTCATAACTCTGCTTACAGTTGTGCTTATATTAATTATTATTTATCTTTTAAATTAAGTGAATCCATAGCAGGCTGAAAAACACACATTTTAATTCCTGTGTGTGTGTGTGTGAGTGTGTGTGTGTGTGTGTGTGTGTGTGTGTGTGTGTGTGTGTGTGTGTGTGTGTGTGTGTGTGTGTGTGTGTGTGTGTGTGTGTGTGTGTTGCAGCGGCAGCTTCCTTTGCACCTTGTGGGCTCGAAACCCGTCGCCATGGCAACTCGAGCAATATGCATGTTGTTATTTGCAGCTTCACGATCCCACCACTTCCATTATGTATTAATTCTCACCAACACAGAGATGCAGGAGGAGGAAGAGGAGGATGAGAAGGAGGAACAGGAGGAAGAGGAGGAGGAAGAGGAGCAGGAAGAGGAGCAGGAGGAGGATGAGAAGGAGGAACAGGAGGAAGAGGAGGAGGAAGAGGATGAGAAGGAGGAACAGGAGGAAGAGGAGGAGGAAGAGGATGAGAAGGAGGAACAGGAGGAAGAGGAGGAGGAAGAGGAGGATGAGAAGGAGGAACAGGAGGAGGATGAGAAGGAGGAAGAGGAGGAAGAGGAGGAGGAAGAGGAGGGAGAGGAGGATGAGAAGGAGGAAGAGGAGGTAGAGGAGGAGGAAGAAGAGCAGGAAGAGGAGCAGGAGGAGGATGAGAAGGAGGAACAGGAGGAAGAGGAGGAGGAAGAAGAGCAGGAAGAGGAGCAGGAGGAGGATGAGAAGGAGGAACAGGAGGAAGAGGAGGAGGAAGAGGATGAGAAGGAGGAACAGGAGGAAGAGGAGGAGGAAGAGGATGAGAAGGAGGAACAGGAGGAAGAGGAGGAGGAAGAGGAGGATGAGAAGGAGGAACAGGAGGAGGATGAGAAGGAGGAAGAGGAGGAAGAGGAGGAGGAAGAGGAGGGAGAGGAGGATGAGAAGGAGGAAGAGGAGGTAGAGGAGGAGGAAGAAGAGCAGGAAGAGGAGCAGGAGGAGGATGAGAAGGAGGAACAGGAGGGAGAGGAGGATGAGAAGGAGGAAGAGGAGGTAGAGGAGGAGGAAGAAGAGCAGGAAGAGGAGCAGGAGGAGGATGAGAAGGAGGAACAGGAGGAAGAGGAGGAGGAAGAGGATGAGAAGGAGGAACAGGAGGAAGAGGAGGAGGAAGAAGAGCAGGAAGAGGAGCAGGACGAGGATGAGAAGAAGGAACAGGAGGAAGAGGAGGAGGAAGAGGATGAGAAGGAGGAACAGGAGGAAGAGGAGGAGGAAGAAGAGCAGGAAGAGGAGCAGGAGGAGGATGAGAAGGAGGAACAGGAGGAAGAGGAGGAGGAAGTGGATGAGAAGGAGGAACAGGAGGAAGAGGAGGAGGAAGAGGATGAGAAGGAGGAACAGGAGGAAGAGGAGGAGGAAGAGGATGAGAAGGAGGAACAGGAGGAAGAGGAGGATGAGAAGGAGGAACAGGAGGAGGATGAGAAGGAGGAAGAGGAGGAAGAGGAGGAGGAACAGGAGGATGAGAAGGAGGAACAGGAGGAAGAGGAGGAGGAAGAGGAGCAGGAAGAGGAGCAGGAGGAGGATGAGAAGGAGGAACAGGAGGAAGAGGAGGAGGAAGAGGATGAGAAGGAGGAACAGGAGGAAGAGGAGGAGGAAGAAGAGCAGGAAGAGGAGCAGGAGGAGGATGAGAAGGAGGAACAGGAGGAAGAGGAGGAGGAAGAGGATGAGAAGGAGGAACAGGAGGAAGAGGAGGAGGAAGAGGAGGATGAGAAGGAGGAACAGGAGGAGGATGAGAAGGAGGAAGAGGAGGAAGAGGAGGAGGAAGAGGAGGGAGAGGAGGATGAGAAGGAGGAAGAGGAGGTAGAGGAGGAGGAAGAAGAGCAGGAAGAGGAGCAGGAGGAGGATGAGAAGGAGGAACAGGAGGGAGAGGAGGATGAGAAGGAGGAAGAGGAGGTAGAGGAGGAGGAAGAAGAGCAGGAAGAGGAGCAGGAGGAGGATGAGAAGGAGGAACAGGAGGAAGAGGAGGAGGAAGAGGATGAGAAGGAGGAACAGGAGGAAGAGGAGGAGGAAGAAGAGCAGGAAGAGGAGCAGGAGGAGGATGAGAAGGAGGAACAGGAGGAAGAGGAGGAGGAAGAGGATGAGAAGGAGGAACAGGAGGAAGAGGAGGAGGAAGAAGAGCAGGAAGAGGAGCAGGAGGAGGATGAGAAGGAGGAACAGGAGGAAGAGGAGGAGGAAGTGGATGAGAAGGAGGAACAGGAGGAAGAGGAGGAGGAAGAGGATGAGAAGGAGGAACAGGAGGAAGAGGAGGAGGAAGAGGATGAGAAGGAGGAACAGGAGGAAGAGGAGGAGGAAGAAGAGGATGAGAAGGAGGAACAGGAGGAGGATGAGAAGGAGGAAGAGGAGGAAGAGGAGGAGGAAGAGGAGGATGAGAAGGAGGAACAGGAGGAAGAGGAGGAGGAAGAGGATGAGAAGGAGGAACAGGAGGAAGAGGAGGAGGAAGAGGATGAGAAGGAGGAACAGGAGGAAGAGGAGGAGGAAGAGGATGAGAAGGAGGAACAGGAGGAAGAGGAGGAGGAAGAGGATGAGAAGGAGGAACAGGAGGAAGAGGAGGAAGAGGAGGATGAGAAGGAGGAACAGGAGGAGGATGAGAAGGAGGAAGAGGAGGAAGAAGAGTAGGGAGAGGAGGATGAGAAGGAGGAAGAGGAGGTAGAGGAGGAGGAAGAAGAGCAGGAAGAGGAGCAGGAGGAGGATGAGAAGGAGGAACAGGAGGGAGAGGAGGATGAGAAGGAGGAAGAGGAGGTAGAGGAGGAGGAAGAAGAGCAGGAAGAGGAGCAGGAGGAGGATGAGAAGGAGGAACAGGAGGAAGAGGAGGAGGAAGAGAATGAGAAGGAGGAACAGGAGGAAGAGGAGGAGGAAGAAGAGCAGGAAGAGGAGCAGGAGGAGGATGAGAAGGAGGAACAGGAGGAAGAGGAGGAGGAAGAGGATGAGAAGGAGGAACAGGAGGAAGAGGAAGAAGAGCAGGAAGAGGGGCAGGAGGAGGATGAGAAGGAGGAACAGGAGGAAGAGGAGGAGGAAGAGGATGAGAAGGAGGAACAGGAGGAAGAGGAGGAGGAAGAGGAGGATGAGAAGGAGGAACAGGAGGAGGATGAGAAGGAGGAAGAGGAGGAAGAGGAGGAGGAAGAGGAGGGAGAGGAGGATGAGAAGGAGGAAGAGGAGGTAGAGGAGGAAGAAGAAGAGCAGGAAGAGGAGCAGGAGGAGGATGAGAAGGAGGAACAGGAGGGAGAGGAGGATGAGAAGGAGGAAGAGGAGGAAGAGGAGGAGGAAGAAGAGCAGGAAGAGGAGCAGGAGGAGGATGAGAAGGAGGAACAGGAGGAAGAGGAGGAGGAAGAGGATGAGAAGGAGGAACAGGAGGAAGAGGAGGAGGAAGAAGAGCAGGAAGAGGAGCAGGAGGAGGATGAGAAGGAGGAACAGGAGGAAGAGGAGGAGGAAGAGGATGAGAAGGAGGAACCGGAGGAAGAGGAGGAGGAAGAAGAGCAGGAAGAGGAGCAGGAGGAGGATGAGAAGGAGGAACAGGAGGAAGAGGAGGAGGAAGAGGATGAGAAGGAGGAACAGGAGGAAGAGGAGGAGGAAGAGGATGAGAAGGAGGAACAGGAGGAAGAGGAGGAGGAAGAGGAGGATGAGAAGGAGGAACAGGAGGAGGATGAGAAGGAGGAAGAGGAGGAAGAGGAGGAGGAAGAGGAGCAGGAAGAGGAGCAGGAGGAGGATGAGAAGGAGGAAGAGGAGGTAGAGGAGGAGGAAGAGGAGGGAGAGGAGGATGAGAAGGAGGAAGAGGAGGAAGAGGAGGAGGAGGAGGAAGAACAGGAGCAGATGCAGAATGAAAAGTAGGAAGAGGAGGAGAAGAAGGTGGAGGAAGAAGAGCAGGAAGAGGAGCAGGAGGAGGATGAGAAGGAGGAACAGGAGGAAGAGGAGGAGGAAGCAGGGCCGGGTCTAGGCAGGGGCAAGAGGGGGCCTGGCCCCCTCAAATAAATGTCGTGCCCCCTCAAACTAAATCCCAATTTATAATAATAATAATATAATAAAGCACAATGCCCCCTCAAGATTTGTGGCTGCCCCCTCATACATGCCTGTCTAGACCCGGCCCTGGGAGGAAGAGGATGAGAAGGAGGAACAGGAGGAAGAGGAGGAGAAGAAGAAGAAGGAAGAGGAAGAAGAGAAGCAGGCGGAGGAGGTACAAAGATAAAAGCTGAGAATAAGGAGAGTTTCCCATATTTGTTTAATTTAATGTGTTTTTTAAATTAGCTTCACAATGTTTCCTCAACACCAGGACGGCTCAGGTCACATGATCACGTGTGTAACCTTCATTAGAGTCAACACAACGATTCCAACCAATCAGAAGCTGACGTCAACTTCTTCCTTCCATGGAAGAACATCCTGACCTCAGGTTGTGGGTTTCAAATCCCAGGTGACAACTCGCAGCTCCTCTCTTCCTCCCTCTCTCTCTCTCTCTCTCTCTCCCCTTCTTCTCTCTCTCCCCCTCTCTTCTCTCCCTCCCTCTCTCTCTCTCCTCTCTCCTCTCTCCCTCTCCTCTCTCCTCTCTCCTTCCCTCCCTCCCTCTCTCATCTCCTCTCTCCCTCTCCTCTCTCCTTCCCTCTCCTCCCTCTCTCATCTCCTCTCTCCCTCTCTTCTCTCTCTCCCTCTCTCTCTCTCCCTCTCTCTCCTCTCTTCTCTCCCTCCCTCTCTCTCTCTCTTCTCTCCCTCCCTCTCCCTCTCTCCCTCTCCTCTCTCCTTCCCTCTCCTCCCTCTCTCATCTCCTCTCTCCCTCTCCTCTCTCCTTCCCTCTCCTCCCTCTCTCATCTCCTCTCTCCCTCTCTTCTCTCTCTCCCTCTCTCTCTCTTCCTCTCTTCTCTCCCTCCCTCTCTCTCTCTTCTCTCCCTCCCTCTCCCTCTCTCCCTCTCCTCTCTCCTTCCCTCTCCTCCCTCTCTCATCTCCTCTCTCCCTCTCCTCTCTCCTTCCCTCTCCTCCCTCTCTCCCTCTCTCCCTCTCTCCCTCTCTTCTATCCCTCTCTTCTCTCCCTCTCCTCTCTCCTTCCCTCTCCTCCCTCTCTCCTCTCCTCCTCTCTTTAACATGATTCCCTTGTTTTCTTTAATGCGACACCAGTAATGAGCTCCACTGCTCAGGAAAGACAATCGCTCCTCTAACTCTCAGAGGAAAACCGTTCTTTCAGGATCATGGACCAGACGACAGGTCCTGTCCCACTGGTTCACTATGAGTATACTATATACTATAAGACTATTTAAATAATGTTAAAAGACAAAGTCTCTGCCACAGGGACAAACACACAGAGGTAATTAGACACCGCTAAGCACTTTACTGAAGATGTAGACACCGAGACATTAAATACAACTCTGCTGTGTCAGAGAGGCTGAAGAGACACACACACACACACACACACACACACACACAACCAGACACACACACTAGTGTCGGCATGTGGGGTCACGTAACACAGGAAATGCAAAGAAATAACGACAAAGGGAACAAATGAGACTGATCAGTTTCCTTAAACGTCTTATAAAATATAAAGAAAAACTTTAAAATGACAACATATCACCTTACAGCCAATGAAACAAAGTTAATGTCTTCCATCATTTATGAAAAAGTTCACAAACACAACTTTCACAATTCTAAGCTTTTGTCATGAGAAGCACCATGTGTCTCTATGTTGTGTCTCTGATGTCCTCGGGGCCCAGTTCACGTTCGCACACAGACACACACAGACACACACTCCTCTCTCTCCCTGAACCCAACAGATTAAATACCAGGATCTGTGGTTGAGTTCATGACTTCAAATGAAAGTCGTGAGCTCGTGCTTCATCGTGTGAAAGTGAAGACGTCATGAGAACACGGCTGCTAACATGGAGGCTAACGGTTCAGCTAACAGTCAGGTAACGTATGTGAGAAGTAGAAAAACATAATGAAAGACTGATTCAGAGCTTTGTCTAGATGTTGTGATGTCATAGCTGTTCAACATCAGGTATGACTTTTCTGTAGACACATGAACAATTGCACAGGGAACAAAAACATCTACACAAACAGAAAGCATCCGTGTGCATTCACTCTCAACATGAAATATGACGTGAGCATGTTCAAGGGAACAAGATGATCAGCAAATCCAGGAAAACACACACACACACACAGACACACACAGAGACACACACACACACACACTGAGGGACATTATATCCACGTCTGCTGTTTGATACAATCAGGTTAATGATATTAATCCTGTGTTTGATTCAATAACTCAAATAGCCACATGACCCTGTATCTTTACTGTGAGAGCATTAATCCTGCTGAGCTCCTCCGTCAGATTTAATTATCATGAAAATGAATTCTCCTCCATGTGACACGCAGATTGTGACTTCAGCAGAGAAACGGAGACAAGCTGTTCTCACAGCATCACGTCACCGAGGCTGAAAGTTAACACAAGTCCAACTGAGACCCACGGCCGACAACTACTATGGTTTTTATTTAGTTTTGATCTTTCAGGTTTAAATCCTCTCTGCGTGTGAAGTTTTCTCAGCAGTCGCTGTTCAATGCCTTCACATTCTGAGAGCAGGATATGATGACACGAGGACAGAGAACATGGAATACAGCTTCCTGTTTGACATGTCCCCGACAGAGAGATGTCCACTCAGAATCACACAGACTGTCTGTCTTATCAGCATCAAGAAAGCAAACCACCTCCTTCCCTTCTGGGTCCTGGGTCCTGGGTCCTGGGTCCTGGGTCTTGGGTCCTGGGTCCTGGGTCCTGGGTCCTGGGTCCTGGGTCCTGGGTCCTGGGTCCTGGGTCCTGGGTCCTGGGTCCTGGGTCTGAGTGGGAGCCGGCAGGTCGGGCCTGGACCATCACAACACACTGGCTGACCTCTGACCCCATGAGCTCTGCTTCTCCCTCACAGACGTTTGAACTGCAGTGGACGAGCAGCTTCAGTAACTCGAGCATTCAACCTCCATCATAACAGAGGGACTTCTCCTTGTTTACGAGACAGTAGAAGTTTGAGAGGAGACACATGGAGATGACATCACATGGAGATGACATCACATGGAGATGACATCACATGGAGATGACATCACATGGAGATGACATCACATGGAGATGACATCACATGGAGATGACCTCACATGGAGATGACATCACATGGAGATGACATCACATGAGGTCAAATCAAACCGAGTTGATCTCTGTTACACTCACAGTATCATCATCATGAGTGTTATGAATATTTACCCGTGTGTGTATGTCAGTGAATTCTTTGCCTCCAGTTTCTCTCTCTCTCTCTCTCTCTCTCTCTCTCTCTCTCTCTCTCTCTCTCTCTCTCTCTCTCTCTCTCTCTCTCTTTGTCTCTCTCTCTCTCTCTCTCTCTCTCTCTCTCTCTCTCTCTCTCTCTCTATCTCTCTCTCTCTCTCTCTCTCTCTCTCTCTCTCTCTCTCTCTCTCTCTCTCTCTCGTATGAAATTAATTTCAGGCCTCAATAAACTGCAATGACTTCTCCAACTGGGATTGTGTGTCTGTGCAGAGTACGAGAGATGTGTAACGAGGTCCCCGCCCCCCAGGCAGGACCGAGGAATGTGTGAATATGGGCTATACAGATCAATGTGATTGATTGATTAATTAGCAGAATGAGAAGCGGAACCCTCATTCAGGATGAGAATCTGTAAAGAAAAGTAGTTGCTGACAAAAGGTTAAAATGCTAAAGGTCAGTTAGTCTTTAAGAAGCGTCACAGAACAGAAAAGTACAACAAGATGCAGAAAAGACTGAAGAACACTGAGCACACAACAATGAGATCATGACGTTGAGCGAGAGGAAGCGAGCTTTCCATGATCTACATGATTAACCAAGTTGATTAATAAAACACGAGAAAGAAGCGATAAGATGATGTACGAGAATAAGTAAAAAAAAATGAAAAAATGTAAAAGAAGAAGAAAAGGAAGAAGAAGAAATGGAGACAAAGGAAGAAACTGGTAGACTGGAAACTGGAAGGAGGCAGGCGAGGGGGGGGGGCGTCACCTGAGGGAGAGATAAAGGTTACCGAGTCTGAAGGTGAAGTGATGCTGTCTGTCAGGTCCTGGACTCGTAATGGAAGAGTCCACTTGGCTTCGGACTGGAGGGGGCAGTCTCATCGGAGAGCAGGAGAGAGAGGTGAGGATGGAGGGACGATGCTTCACCTTCTCCTGTCCCCAGTGTCAGCTGCAACATCTTCTCTCCGTGAAACCAGGAGAAACGGGAGAGGACAGATGGAAAGATAGAGGGAATACAGAGAGATGTGAATCTCATTGATCCAACAGAGAGAGAGAGAGCAAAGAAAGAATTTGAAATGTAATTTTATCCCTTTTTCAAAAACCCACTAACATCGGGCTCCTGTCTGCATGTGACTGTCTCTGTGTCTCTGTGTCTCTGTGTCTCTGTGTCTCTGCAGCTCTGTGTCTCTGCAGCTCTGTGTCTCTGCAGCTCTGTGTCTCTGTGTCTCTGTGTCTCTGCAGCTCTGTGTCTCTGCAGCTCTGCAGCTCTGTGTCTCTGCAGCTCTGTGTCTCTGTGTCTCTGTGTCTCTGTGTCTCTGCAGCTCTGCAGCTCTGTGTCTCTGTGTCTCTGTGTCTCTGCAGCTCTGTTTCTCTGCAGCTCTGTGTCTCTGCAGCTCTGTGTCTCTGTGTCTCTGCAGCTCTGTGTCTCTGCAGCTCTGTGTCTCTGCAGCTCTGTGTCTCTGCAGCTCTGTGTCTCTGCAGCTCTGTGTCTCTGTGTCTCTGCAGCTCTGTGTCTCTGCAGCTCTGTGTCTCTGTGTCTCTGCAGCTCTGTGTCTCTGTGTCTCTGCAGCTCTGCAGCTCTGTGTCTCTGTGTCTCTGTGTCTCTGCAGCTCTGTGTCTCTGTGTCTCTGCAGCTCTGTGTCTCTGTGTCTCTGTGTCTCTGTGTCTCTGCAGCTCTGTGTCTCTGTGTCTCTGTGTCTCTGCAGCTCTGCAGCTCTGTGTCTCTGCAGCTCTGTGTCTCTGTGTCTCTGTGTCTCTGTGTCTCTGTGTCTCTGCAGCTCTGCAGCTCTGTGTCTCTGCAGCTCTGTGTCTCTGGAGCTCTGTGTCTCTGTGTCTCTGCAGCTCTGTGTCTCTGTGTCTCTGCAGCTCTGCAGCTCTGTGTCTCTGCAGCTCTGCGTCTCTGCAGCTCTGTGTCTCTGCAGCTCTGTGTCTCTGCAGCTCTGTGTCTCTGCAGCTCTGCAGCTCTGTGTCTCTGCAGCTCTGTGTCTCTGCAGCTCTGTGTCTCTGCAGCTCTGTGTCTCTGTGTCTCTGCAGCTCTGTGTCTCTGCAGCTCTGTGTCTCTGCAGCTCTGTGTCTCTGTGTCTCTGCAGCTCTGCAGCTCTGTGTCTCTGTGTCTCTGTGTCTCTGCAGCTCTGTGTCTCTGCAGCTCTGTGTCTCTGCAGCTCTGTGTCTCTGCAGCTCTGTGTCTCTGCAGCTCTGTGTCTCTGCAGCTCTGTGTCTCTGCAGCTCTGCAGCTCTGTGTCTCTGCAGCTCTGTGTCTCTGCAGCTCTGTGTCTCTGCAGCTCTGTGTCTCTGCAGCTCTGCAGCTCTGTGTCTCTGCAGCTCTGTGTCTCTGCAGCTCTGTGTCTCTGCAGCTCTGCGTCTCTGCAGCTCTGCGTCTCTGCAGCTCTGCGTCTCTGCAGCTCTGCAGCTCTGTGTCTCTGCAGCTCTGCGTCTCTGCAGCTCTGCGTCTCTGCAGCTCTGCGTCTCTGCAGCTCTGCAGCTCTGCAGCTCTGTGTCTCTGTGTCTCTGCAGCTTGAATCCAGGGAGTTGATTGGCCAACTAGTCTCAGCTGTGCCATCCCCTCTCCCTGGTTCAGATCTGCTCACACACACACACACACACACACACACACACACACACACACACACACACACACACACACACACACAGACACAGACACAGACACACACACACACACACACAGACACACACACACACACACACACACACACAGACACACACACACACACACACACACACACACACACACACACACACACACACACAGACACAGACACACACACACACACACACACACACACAGACACACACACACACACACACACACACACACACACACACACACACACACACACACACACACACACACACACACACACACACTCATTCCTTCTTTTGATTGAAACAGTCTGACCCTGCACCTTATAACACAGTGTGTCCTTATTAGAATTACATTTCATTTGATAATGTAATGTAAAATCATTGCTCTTCAATTGTTTCAAATCAGAGCAGTTTCAGTCCCTCCAGATGTTCCACACTCATAACAATCATAATTTTATGAGGTCACTGTGACCTTTGACCTCGAAATTCTAACGACAAAAAGCATTTCCTGCTGAACATGCCTTGTAAATGCCGAGTGCTTGTTTCGATATCTTTGAGAGAACCATGTTGAGCAGAGAACTTATTAATCATATTTTATTTGTATTAACAAGAAGTTGGATGAAGCTTTTCAGATGAGAAGTAAAATGATTCCACCTCTCTTGGATGACCATGATAATACAGTGGTTAGCTCCGCCCTCTTTCTGACTACATGTTACTGTAGGCTTCATGAAGGACGATGACCTGTTTAAACAGAAGGCGGCTTATAAAGCTCAGAGCTTTGATTCAAAAGATCAGGTGTTTGGATTTTCAACGTAGATAATAATGACAATAATATTGATAGGATCGACCATGTGATGTCACCAACAGTCTCAACCAAGTAAAGAAACATTCAAACTTATCAAAAACTACAAATCGAAAATCTGCAAGTTTACCATCTAAAAGGGATGATTAAAATCTTCAATGATTCTTTACAGCAGACACATTTCAAAAAGATGAAGGTTGAACATGATCCCAATTCCTTTAAATTAGACAAAAAAATGCAGAAAAGTTGAACATTTAGAAAAAAAATAATTAAATGAATCATAAATATCCAGAATGAGATGTTTTGACCTTGAGCACCAAATTCTAATCCATGATTCCAAGTAAACATTTGTACCGAATTTGAAGAAATGGCCTCCAGGTGTTCTGGAGATATGGAGCATGGGACAGATGTTGCATTGAGTCATAACCACACAAAGGGACTCGTGGTAACAATGGACCGAGCCAGCGCAGGTCAGACTTAATGCCAAGAGGAGATCAGCCTGCTGCTCTCTGATGTTTTCATCTGGTGAATGATCCAGTAAATCCTTCCTCTGTTGCTGAAAAGCCACTCCCACTGGGAGACGTCTCTGTGACTCCTCACAAACACTCATTGCTCCACATGAAAGCAGCTTTTAAAAGAGGCTTCTGCAGGTGGACCTGGTTCTATTTCATTCTGTGAAAACTTCACTTTGAACACAACTCGGCCGCGGCTGAAGTCGCACACAAAAAAGTCATATGCTGTGTTTATTAAACTCAAGGTTTTGCTGAAGGTCCCCAGGATACATATTCTATCTGCTGCAAATGGCTGATTTGACAATGAAATCCAAAGGTTCAAATTCATAATGGATTAGTCAGTTATAACTGCTGATAGAATAATAACCGTTAGCTCTTTAAAGTGCTAATGGTTCTTCAAAGAACAGTTAGAACTCGTTTTGCTGAAGTGTCTCTGAGGCTACAGACGGCTCAATATTAAATGGATATACTTTGAAATCATGAAATACAATGGAGCTGTCACGGCCCTGCAGGGATGTGAAAGGCTGCAGTGAAGATATCAAAGCTCTCACAGCTTCGTCCTGCTTTAGCTCAATAGAGCGCGAGCCACATGAAGACAAGTGGACATGGACATGGTCTCCATACAAACTGTTGATGAGCTGCAGGTGGGTCTCTGTCGTCTCAAGGCTAGCGAGGTAGCATCATGCTAACATTTGTTTATTAGATCGTTATAAGTATGACACGTCTCGGGTTCCTCCCACTTTTCCAACATGCAGCTCCAGTGGTGCAGCCGTGGTATCACGCTTCGACCAATCAGGAGGCCGTCTCAGCTGTCAATCATCTCAGCCTGTTTTTATTGAAAGCATCTGTCATTTAATATTTACTTTGATTTTTCAGCTCGGTCCTTGATCTTCTCTGGTTGAGGAGTAGGACTTCAGGAGCAACAGTAAAGATAACTACTGAGAGGTGATCTCTCTCTCTCTCTCTCTCTCTCTCTCTCTCTCTCTCTCTCTCTCTCTCTCTGGTTTAAGGTGAGTAGCCAAACAAAGACTTAAAGGGATGGTTCACCCAAAACTGAAACTTCACTCATTATCTTCTCACCACTGTGATGAAGAGGAGTCTTCATGTTTCTCTCGGGTGCACAGATGAACTGGATGTTGTTTTCTTTACTAAGGAACAAAACAGCCTCGTCTGATTTATTGATGAGTGTAATAGAATAATACAATTATAAACAAATACACCCACAAAATTCTGTATAAGGGACATTTTGCCTGCGTGTCCCATTAGTTTAGTATAAATTTAAAGGTCAAATAAGCATCTATCAAAAACACGTGAACCTTCCCAGATGTTTTAAATGAATTCTCCGGACGAGACTAGAAGATGGAACGATAACCACACAGGACCAGCTTCTCCTCACAGAACTTACTGTTGGACTGGGACATGATCTTCACTCAGGAATCATCAATGTCTGAACTGAGTATTTCTCTGAGGTCTAGCACAAGTACAAGTCAGTTTTATTTCCACAGGCTTACCCATCCTGCTCTTCAGAACCAGCCTTGGTCAGAGTTTATTGACTCCTTGATATTCCTCTGAGCAGCAAACGAGACTTCCAAGGCTCATGTGAGTCAATATACTGATGTGGAGCCAGGCCCCGGGGACCTGGAACTCTTTGAGAAGCAGACTGAAGGTCAACCAGCTGAGAGGACTCTCAGATCAGAGTCATCGCTCAGTTCAGTGCTCAGGTCGTCCAGCAGGAAAGTAGAAAGATTTATGCATTTGCTCCCAGAACACTTGGGTTCATGTGTTTTCTGTTTTCATGAGAAAAATCTAAACTCTCCTTCACTTGTTCCACACACACAACACAGTGTGCAGATAGATGATGAACAGAAACATCCACATCGAATACAAATAAATGTCTGCATTGTCTTGGTGACTGGCTGCAGTATAGTGAGGGGCTGTAGATGAGTCCAGAGGAAACTTGTTGATGGTTCTATCAGATGTTGACATCTCACACAAGCTCTTCAGCCTAAACCATCAGAGCCTCATAGGACACATCTGTTCAGAGAACATCTGTGATCACAGCCAGAGGAAGCTCCACACGATTTAAAGAGTCGTTTATTACTGTTGAAAGGACAGATCTGAGGTCAGCACAAACAGCACAAGGATTTGTGTGTGTGTGTGTGTGTGTGTGTGTGTGTGTGTGTGTGTGTGTGTGTGTGTGTGTGTGTGTGTGTGTGTGTGTCCCTCAGGTTCTGGGTCTATCATACAGAAGCTACTAAATTGTCTATGCAGGAAAAACCCTGACAACTCGTTCAGTGATAAATTCTTCGTCTCGCTCCACTGATCCTGATGATTTTAGAAATCAGGTTTTTTGCTGATGCTGCGGATCCGGTTTCCATTGTCTTCTTATTTCTGATTAAACCCTAAAAACAAACCTCTGTTCCTCTAAATTACACATTTATTAAGTTTTATATATGAAAAAAATCCTTTGTGGTCCTGAAATGTTTTGGATGTAACTTTACAACAATGCATCAGAATGGTGATGCTTGAATATATATATATATTTAAATGATTTGCAGTTTTCCTAGTAACAGTTCTCTGTATTCATAATCAATATAATGCTAAAAACAATGTCTATATATTTAAGACTATTGGGTGACAATGGAAATTGCTAAATGCTCCTATAATTTCTTCATTAATCTGTGTTGTTATTATAATTGTGTCTTTTCCGCACATACCCCCCCCCCTCTGTCAACCTGACACTAAAGCATGTCATGATGTAATGTAATGTACTGTAATGTAATGTAATGTAATGTAATGTAATGTAATGTAATGATGTGAACGCACTGAACAGCGGTCAGATGTTTGTATCAACATCTACGTTCCAGGCTTCTAGAGTCAGACAACAGAAAACACAAAGTTATCTGCTGTGCCAATCATTAATAATAATAATATAATAATAATAATGTAATAATAATCAACAACCAGCAAACCGTTTCCTGCTTCCATCCGCTGCCTGTGAGGCTGAGTCTCTATCTGCTGCAGTTTGCTGCCGAGCTTCAAACCATCAACCACAAGATCTGAGTTCATCCTGGAGACAGGAGGCAGGTGTCCTGCTTGTTTCTCGTCCAGGACACTTCACTCTCTAACGCTCACCCTGAGGGTCAGTCTGACTCCATGTGTTTATGTGAGAGAGAAACCCAGCGTCAGCAGGACACAGCTCACTGCACACAGCTCTAACAGGAAGCAACTGTGTGAACACGGAGTTCGAGGACTTGAATGTTTTTGGTGATCACAGTCGAAGTCATTCATAATAAAAACTGCAAACACCTCAAAGTGCAGGACAAGAGCGAATCTAAGATTAAAGATCGAAGTCCATTCTACGTCTCCTCAGTGTCCCATGTGAATCTGAGTCAGTGAAAGAACAAAAGAGAAAGAAACCAGATGAGCTCACGGCTGAGGAGTCTTCTTCATGTTCAGCATGAGATACAGGCGTCCATTAAACACTGAACATGGAGAGACACAGTGCAGTCATATTGTTCCATTCACAGCTCAAAACCTCCTTCACATTTTCCTCTTAATACGTGAGGAAAATGTGAAAAGGACGTAACCTCCAATGTTCAAATGAAATGCAAACACTCCAATGACATGTCCAAGAAGCTGCCGGCTGCTGAAGGGTTCTGAACAAATCACAGCTTCTTCTTCTCCTCACTTTAATATTCATTCAATATTACTGAGTCATTCTGCTCCAACGTGTTTGAACTGCAGCTTCCTCTCGCTCCAGGGAACAAAGGGGCAAGTGGTGGCAGCTTTAACGTTAAGGTCTTAAAAATCAGCTGAGGGAGGAAATGTGTCTCTTTAAATATGTTATGAAATGCACACGGCCTGTTTCACTTCATCCAGGCTCGGAGCTGAAAAATAGCTCATGATTTATTATTTCCATTCATGCAACAGATATTTTCAGAGTTAATCTATTGTATCTGTTGCCCTAAGAGCCCGGGTGGAAAGACAGAGTTCATTCTACTGCTGATGATATCGTCCAATCAGCCGGAGACACAAGTGGTGCTGCTTCGGGGGGGGGGGGCATTAGCGGGTACATATTAATTCAAAAATGATATCATGACTGCTGCTCTGAGCATTGTTACTGATAAGGATGGGTGGAGACGGGTGGAGACGGGTGGAAACGGGTGGGGACGGGTGGAGACACCAGCAGCAGTGGAGTCGGAGACAGGTGGAGACGGGTGGAGACGGGTGGAGACGGGTGGAGACACCAGCAGCAGTGGAGGTGGAGACGGGTGGAGACGGGTGGAGACGGGTGGAGACGGGTGGAGACACCAGCAGCAGTGGAGTCGGAGACGGGTGGGGACGGGTGGAGACGGGTGGAGACGGGTGGAGACACCAGCAGCAGTGGAGACGGGTGGAGACGGGTGGAGACGGGTGGAGACGGGTGGGGACGGGTGGAGACACCAGCAGCAGTGGAGACGGGTGGAGACGGGTGGAGACGGGTGGAGACGGGTGGGGACGGGTGGAGACACCAGCAGCAGTGGAGACGGGTGGAGACGGGTGGAGACGGGTGGAGACGGGTGGAGACGGGTGGGGACGGGTGGAGACACCAGCAGCAGTGGAGACGGGTGGAGACGGATGGAGACGGGTGGAGACGGGTGGAGACACCAGCAGCAGTGGAGTCGGAGACGGGTGGAGACGGGTGGAGACGGGTGGGGACGGTTGGAGACACCAGCAGCAGTGGAGTCGGAGACGGGTGGGGACGGGTGGAGACGGGTGGAGACGGGTGGAGACACCAGCAGCAGTGGAGTCGGAGACGGGTGGGGACGGGTGGAGACGGGTGGAGACGGGTGGAGACGGGTGGAGACACCAGCAGCAGTGGAGTCGGAGACGGGTGGGGACGGGTGGAGACGGGTGGGGACGGGTGGAGACGGGTGGAGACACCAGCAGCAGTGGAGGTACAGACGTGTCCATCTGTCTCATCTCGTCCGGACTAGTAGGTCACGCTTTTTATTATTTCTATAATTCAGTATTTGTCTTCCTGTTTTATTTCATATAATCCCATTGTGACTCGTTTGCTCACTTCCTGCTCTCCAGGGGTTTGACTTCCTGCTTCGCCCTCACGTGCTTCACCTGTGTCTCCGCCCACCAGTTGGACCAGGCCCTGAACCTTCACACGTTCTGATTCATACATTGTTGTAGCTTATGTTAAATATTTGTGTGTATATGTTTGTGATCTTTTCAATACTTTTGATATATATCAAATATATACATAGAGGATGTGACACCTTGTTAAAGCCCAATGAGACAATACAATTTGATATGAATGATTATTTGACATATATATGAACGCTGTTTTCAACAATAGAACATTTTGAAAACTCAGTATTCAAATCGAGTTCTTGCTGGTCAGTGCACGATTCATGTTGTCTTCATGTAAAACATGAATCGTGTTTGTTTTGTTCACAAAGTGAAAACCATGTTTCCTGTGGAGAGTCGCAGTTCAATGTCCCTTTAGTCCAAAATATGAGTTGTTTTCCTTCATGTAAATTTGATATAATTTTCAACACATAAGACTTTAGTCATACACAATAAACCAAACTGATCAGTGACACGAGACTTTCTCTACTTTTCCTTTTCTTCAGCTTCAGGAAACCTTCCTGACCCGGATCCCAGTTTCCACACCTGCACATGAATCTACCATCAGCACCTGAGTAGTTTCCATCAGCCTGCACACGAAATCCATTCTCATTTATTACGTCTGATGAGAGGAAGTCTGGGGGAAATCTAGAGTTTGAAGTCTGCTTCCTCATATGTATTCAGGCATGGCCTTTATTATGTTTCTCTCTGTTTATGATTCAGCAGGTACAATTTAATTCAGCTCCTCCGCTGGACTTTATCATTCATATGATCCGGCTGAAAGGAACCTGCTCTCTGATATGTTTGCTTTGCTCTGACGCTCGGCTCATCCTGTGATTCTCTGAGAGAGAACCAGCTCGTACTAAAGTATTAATGTACACAACCAAAGTTTTCATCTGCCTGAGAATCTGAACATTTCATTTAAAGTATTTAACTAACAGGTGATTATTTAAAGTTTTCAGATGAAGATAAAAACCTAAACAGTGAAACTCTCGCTCTGTAAACTTCATTCGACCTCCAGCTGTTTACAAAGTGCAGATATTTGTGATGTTACATCAAACTTCTCCTGATCACAGCCACAGCAAATATCTATATTCTCTTTAATGACTGTGAATCAATGGTTTCCTGTTATTCTTCTGTTGCATCTTTTGTAAAGTGTGGTTTCATCAGCTCTTTGTCTTAATATCTTGGATCATAAAACATTTATCTCGACTTTGCCATTTTCTGCAGAAATCTAAAAAGAAGGTGCTCCTGCTATTATTAATCTAGTTTTTGATGCCACATTTCAAGTATATGTTTATAAGTATAAGTATATATATATTGATGAATTCAGCCCACAACTGTTCATCATTGCTAATGTGATTCAGATACTTATTCTCATATTTATGTTTTATATATATGAGCTGACATCATTTGATCACCGATGTTTAGAAATCACTGATAAAATTATTCCAGGACTTTTATACATGATGAAGTGAACCTCTTTAAAAATGGTGAATATTCACAGTAGCTGATCTAATGCTGTTGCTCCACCTCACAGATGAGCCAGATTCATTTATTCATTTTATTAGTTAATTTTTTACATTTTCAAGAAATTGTAGAGCCGCAGTGGAGCGATGTGAGAAACCTGATTTAAGGAATTATTATTTTGCATAATTTTCTCCCAGATAAATTGGGTTTGAATGTGGCCGTGGATTAAGTTAATGACCTCGGCCCCCACTGCACATCTTACAAAAACTGGTCCTCAAATGTTCCATGTACAGATTTATACAAAAATGTATACGAGTCAGATCTGCCTTACACACGTGACACTATACAATCAGTCATAGCGCCACCTACTGGTCACAGGAAATGACTTGTTTCATCGTTTCAAGTGCTCCCCCAGTTTGTGGTCGTACGTCCCGACCTCATTTCAGAGCTCAAGCTGCGGACGAACAGACACGAGAACAAGTTCTCATTAGTCAAAAAGACATCAGACGAATAAACGAGACAAATCAATGATCACTTCCTCAGTTTACAGGAGGCTGATTATTCTCACTGAACATGAAAGAATATGAAACGTGATTTGAAACGTATTCTTCTTGGTGGGGAACCGGAGCTTCACACGTGTGTTGGAGTCACTGGTTTGTTTCAGAGCTGTTACACCTGAACCTCTCTCTCTTTCATCTCAGATATTGATTGACGGAAGGATGATGACAGACGAGGGTCAAGGGTTAAAGGTCAAGACGATCGTCTCCACACATCAGAAGAAATCAGCAGGTGATCGTGTGCCGAAGCTCCGGCTGCAGTCACTCGGATATTCAAGGATCCAGAGAAAAGCCCGACAGATTTTGTCCCAAAATTCTTAATTGATTTTTCTTGCATAAACATAGAATTACCTTATCGATTTAAGTTTGACTCAAATTAATTCTGACATTGAGCAGGATTAAAATAAACTTTCCAATATCTCTGCTGGGAACACCGATGTTTTCAATACAACTAAACTTATAGTTGAGCTTGCACTTCAAACCCAGTTCGACATGTCTGCATCATTATCATAACAACAAGTTATATTCAACTGGCTACTCAACTGAAAAGTTTATTCATTTTTATAAAACAATTGATGTTTTCAGTTAAATATTTGCCGTCACTGATGTCGCATATGGATGACAACACATTTCAATTTCCTGTCGTACAAAATGAAACTAAAATACTCGGATATGTACGATGTCAATCAAGATGCTTCATATGATCAAATAACTGATTCAAACCAAACTGATCAGAAACTTGAACAGACATCAGAGAGAGAAGAACTGAAACGACAGAAACATCTTTACAAACATTAGGGACTTTTTCCCTTTTCATTTTTTGATCATTCTGTCATGAATCTTTCCAAAGCTATGTATTCTTTGTGGAGTTTTAAATTTCAATCTCTTTCCCGATAACATTTTCACTGTGTAAAGGAATATCTTCCGGCAAATTAGTAATGCCACTGAAATACAGAAAATTAATAAATATTTGGTATCTATGATCAGGACTGAAGTTGGATAATACATATATATATAATATATAATATAGTTTTATAGCTGTTTGAGGGCATTTTGTACCGAAAGGACGTTTTTTTACTTCTAAGGGTAAACGTCTACTTAAGTTTGGTCCCAAACAGTACCCCACTGCAGCCAGCCACCAGGGGGTGATAGAGAGGTTTTGGCTTCACTCTTAAGGAGCTACAGTATCATGTCATCCATCTTTATTTACAGGCTATGGTATTTTTTGCGACTTCATTAAAAGTTGATAAAGCCTCGTTAGAAATATAATGTCTTGTTTCTATTATAGTTCCACTGCCTTTGATCCAGATGAACACAGCAGTGTTTTTTTTATCTGAGACTTCGAGTGAGAAGAGGACGAGAGTTGAAATTAGATTCAACATGTTAAAACATATGATCTGCAATTAATCAATCAATCAATCAATCAATCAATCAATCAATCAATCAATCAATCAATCAATCAATCAATCACATTTTATTTGTCTCATATTCACAGTTTGTCTCACAGACGTTGACAAGGATCCACTTCCTGTTCTTCACTCAACACGAGTCAAACAGAAACTTAGTGATCAGTGAATGAAGCTCAGTCCCATGTGAGGGTCCTCTCCCAGGACACACACATGCTGATGGACCTGATAATCATCTGTAGTTTTGTGTTCCTCACTCACGTGTTGTGTTGTTTCTATTTGAGCTTCAGACATTGTCTGGAGAAAAACAGAAATGAAACGCTCCTGGTCTCATTGTTCTTCTGCAGCTCTCTGAATCGAAGGCATTAATCATCTGCAGTGGCCGGCAGGCAGATGATACATTTACATAATATAATGGTTTTCTTTTGTGTGGGAGAAAGAGAGGAAGCCCCCCCACGCCCCGGGCGTCCCTCAGGGGTCGACCTGTGATCCGCGCTCAGCAGACATCAGGTCTTCAGGCTCATGGACACCTGGACGACACCACAGGAGCAGGATGTTGTTCACATTTGAAGAACCAGTTACTTCAGGATTCTGCTGCAGCGCTGAAACTCCACAAGTGTTCTGTGAGCCGCCCCCCCCCCCTCCAAACTGCTGAGGAGATGATGAGTTCCCTTTTCACTGAACTACGACAGCTCCATGCTTCTCTCCTGGACGTGTTGATCTGAGCTTGTCTGCAGCCACACACTCATTTTGATGAGGAAAAATAAAAGTGATAACTCCAGATCAGCCTGGGCAGTCACTCGGTTTCATGTGTTGCTCAATTTAAAGAACGGCTTGATAGCTTCTGGGTTTGAACGAGAGGAAATAACAAGTTGCAGAGCCTGGTTTGTGAAGCTGCTGTTTCAGGAGAGTTTTCATGAGCTTGTTCTGGTTCGAGCTGCTCTGATGTAAAACTAGTGTTTGCATGTGAGGACGAAATAAAGACAAAACATGGCGTGCTTAGAGGCTCCGCCCACTCACACCTTCTTTAACTGCTGCTATGGTAGAGCTGGTCTGGTTTTAGTTTGAAAACCCCAGGGTTGAGTTTTAGTTTGAAAGAATAGTTTGAATGAGTCAGCTGCCCATGAGTGGGATCAAAGTTTGATTGGCTCTCTGTCTCTCTGTCTCTCTCTCTGTCTCTCTGTCTCTCTGTCTCTCTGTCTCTCTGTCTCTCTGTCTCTCTGTCTCTCTGTCTCTCTGTCTCTCTGTCTCTCTGTCTCTCTCTCTTTGTCTCTCTCTCTCACTGTCTCTCTGTCTCTCTCTGTCTCTCTCTCTCTGTCTCTCTGTCTCTCTCTCTCTCTCTCTCTCTGTCTCTCTCTCTGTCTCTCTGTCTCTCTGTCTCTCTCTCTGTCTCTCTGTCTCTCTGTCTCTCTGTCTCTCTCTCTGTCTCTCTGTCTCTCTGTCTCTCTGTCTCTCTCTCTCTCTCTCTCTCTCTCTCTCTTTGTCTCTCTCTCTCACTGTCTCTCTGTCTCTCTCTCTCTCTCTGTCTCTTTTTTACACGAGTTGTAAAACAGGTTTGTTCGTGATGAACACATCAGCAGAAGCTGAGATTCACCTGAACTCATGTTGCTATGGTTACAGGCGGGTGAGTTCCTCCTCCGTTTACACTGTTGGCACACACACACACACACACACACACACACACACACACACACACACACACACACACACACACACACACACACACACACACACACACAGTAAATAACCAGTGTCTTTGTTAGGCAGCGCTCTGTAGACACACAGTGACAGTGGAGGTCACGTGACCTCTCAGACTGATGGAGGACAGCCGGTGGTCATGTGACATCAGCTGAGATGTGGGAGGAGTTGGAGGTCACGATGACGGAGGCGTCATGTCGCTGTGTCTGGGAGACGAGTGATGAGGTCATGTGGTGGAATGACAGGAGCAGTTGGGTTTTGATATGAGAAACATGTTCGTGGATAATTGGACCAAAGGAAGTTGTGTATATGACAAAGATTTAAACAGCTGGTGTTTAAATCAGTTTTCTCTGTGTTCGATTGCTCATCCTTCACCCAGGGACGATTTCGTCCAATCAAAAAGTTTTCTGGATTTTTGTACTTCTTCCCTGTGACTATAAATCCTGTTATCAACCGACCAGCGGACGCAGAGGAAGGTGCTGGTGTTCTTGGGTTAGGGTTAGGTGGTACAGGGATCTGTGGACTCTGCCACAAGGGGGCGCTGACGCACCTTCACAGCTATTGGCTGCTGTAAACGACCAATTAACATCCAGTCGTTCGATAGCTTCATGTATTTACAGATGTAGAACACGAGGAATGTGGAAATGAGTTGAATTACCTCTGTTTATGTTTATATATAGTTATGTAAATGTTTCATTTATTTATGGTATTGTTTTTGTTATTAACTAATTATAAATACATCTTCTCTCAGTATATTTGTATGGTGCTATTTGTACTGGTCCGTCTCTAACATGTGACGTGAAGCTGGAAGAACACAAACATCTCAGGATGAAGAAGAGGAGCCGGACACGCAGAAGACGAAGACGTCCACTTGGAAACACGAGGAGATTCCAGATCTTCTGGTGATGAGCTGTAAACAACAACACTGATCTTTCCACAGCAGAGTTTATATAGCCTGGGTGCCAGACGAACTTAGCCCCGCCCACATCATTTTTGGTCAGGAAGTTCGATCTGGAGTCGCTGCGTTGGGGAGAAATTATCTCCGAACAGAAGCTGTTCGGACCAATCAAATTGTCAGGCCGGGCTTCATACGTGATGGACAGATGATCAACAGTTACGTCATCAACTACGTCATCAAAGAGCGCTTGGGTTGACTTTGTTTTCCCCAAACATGGCTGCCGCTGGAGAGCTGAGATGTGTAGATGCTGCCATTGAGTCTGTAAGTTCTCCGTGTATCCTTAAATTGTTTTTACAACACCGGCAAAAATCGTTCTTCATCTTCTTCTTCTACTTCTACCAGCGTGCGTGCAGTTGAGTTCTGTTGACAACAACTGTGCGTCGCTCAACATACGTCACATACTACGTTGCTCTGATTGGTTGAGGGTCTATCCAATTGAGCGAAGAGGGGCCTATTTCTTTTCCTGGTGCGGTCGAAACACATAATCACAGCCCAATGGAGCGGTATCATATTCTGACAAGAATTATGAGTATGACAACGTCAGGCTAGATTTTATACTTCATGTCCCGCCTCCTGCTGCTCTACAGGCCCCGCCTCCTGCTGCACTACAGGCTCCGCCCCTCGTCTGGATGTTCCCACATGTTCCTGTTTGAACGAGTCGGACCCGACAACCTGCTGCTGCTACACAAACATCAACTACACAACATGTCCAGAAACAAGCTGCTGCTGCTGGACACTAGAGGTCATGTCTGAAAACTTTCACTGCACAATGGACTCTGTAAAAGCTCTTTACTGCAGAAGTGCGGCTGTCGATGTGGTAGTGAAGGAACAGTCGTGATTAATCATCATCACAATGTAATTAAAGAATTATAATTAAATCCTCTTCAGAGAAACAAGA
Organism: Limanda limanda; assembly: GCF_963576545.1. Lineage (NCBI taxonomy): Eukaryota > Metazoa > Chordata > Actinopteri > Pleuronectiformes > Pleuronectidae > Limanda > Limanda limanda. The sequence continues at coordinate 32,523,077 of NC_083639.1, forward strand.
GATTCAACTGTTTCCACTGAATGGTCAAGTAGGAAGGTTCTGTGTTGATGATGCAGTTAACCTGCAGCTTTGTGTCTCCACAACCCACTGTGTGTGTGTGTGTGTGTGTGTGTGTGTGTGTGTGTGTGTGTGTGTGTGTGTGTATTAGAGCTGACACACCCCTCTCTTGAGTACACTGTTGCTATGCTACAGTAGAGAACCACGTCAGACGACGGTGCTATAAGTCCGACACTGATGAACAGAAGGTTTCATTTAATTGTTCTGTCGGCGCTCAGCAGGATCCTGAAAGAAAATAATATCTGTCCAATAAAGACAGATTATCTAAGATATTATAATATAAACTATAGAGATATCAGTAATAATGTTTCAGTTTTGGAGGAGGCCAAAGAGAGAACTGCTGCCTGTGAATTCACCCAAGACAAATTAACAGTGAGATATATAAAATGACGGTTGATACGAGGCGACGTCCCAGTGACGATATCACTTGGTAGTTGAGATCACTACCATCACTACCATCTGACATCAGACGCATCACCCAGCAGAAGCAGTTTAAAGACGTCATCGTGATTTATGTGTTGAGTCGTTTAGTTTGACCCTAAAACGAAGTTAACGAAATAAAAATGCCCCTTGATATGAAAAGGTTCTTCACCTGTGAAACACAAATTTCATTTCATCCAACATTTCGCTGAAGTCGGTTGTGAGCAACACAAAGTTATTGTGTTGGGAGAAAGTGTCGGAGAGAAATGCTGAGTGAGCTGTGGATCCCGAGCCGTTCACCAGCCGAGTCCAGACTGCTGTTGCATACCAATCCAATCAGGACGTTTCAGGCGCCATCCGTCAAACTCAGCACTATCAGTCCGGTCATTAGTGGAGTTACTGAACCATGCTGCAGTTCCTGTTCACCCAGATGAGAAGTCTGCAGAGCTGCTGTGTGTTCCCCAGCAGCTGGATGATCTGTGCCTTCATTTCCTGCCAGAGTCCGACTTGTTTGCCTCAAACGAGTGGATGTGGTGAGTTGAGTGGGTTAGTGTTAGGAGTGTGGGGGGGGGCTCAAGTCGACTTCTTTCATCACAGATTAATTATTTGTTCTTTTTAAACAGAACTTTTCTTCTGCAGTCATGAAACACTAAAAGACAATATTTATCAGATTATAAAACGGATCGTTCATTCATATTTTTGTGTTCAGGCTCCAATGAAATTCCTTTTCTCTTATTTTGAAAGTGTGTTTCGTACAGACCAGCGATGACCAACAATCTTGATGTAAATTACAGACTCACTCAAACCGATGTTGCCGTCACATATTTCTCTGAAGCTGCAATTTTAAATGATTTCATTGAATGGTCTTGGTCCATCTTCTGTATCAGATGTACTTTTACCATTAGAACCTTTTTATGGGTTAGGATTAGCAGAGAATGTGGATATTTTCAAACAATCGGCCCTTTTGTTCAGGTATTTAATTATATTTATTCATCTTTTTTTTATTAATTCACCTGAGTTTTAAAGATATGTTATTTTATTCATTCACTTATTACTTACTTACGCATGAGGCTCGTAGACGTGAACTCTGGAGACGCTTGGTATTGACTTGACTAATGGTTGTTTTAAAGACTTATTAGTTATAGACAAACATCTCAGTTCCAGCAGCAACATGAGAATCAAAGTGATGAGAAAACCCAAAACATTTTAGTGTAAAAGAAGAGAGGCGGGAAGGAAACTGTCAATGGAGAAGCTTTGAAGGTTTATTGAATTAAGATGGACTTCCCATCATGCTTCAGGAAGCCTTACACCCACAAACTGTGTGACTGAGTGTGTGTCAGTGTGAGCAGGTCCAACAAGTGTGTGTGCGTGTGTTTGTGTGTCTGAGTGTGTGAAGGAGAGAGTCATCCCTCACTCTGAGTTAAGTGACATTATGATGATGTGTGTTTTATAGACGATGTAATGAAAACATGAGGCAGAGAGATAAAGACAGTGTGTGTGTGTGTGTGTGTGTGTGTCTGTGTGTGTGTCTGTGTGTGTGTGTGTGTGTGTGTGTGTGTGTGTGTTCATCAGCTGCTGATCTGAAGCCTCAGTTTTTTGTTCAGCGCCATCTTGGATTTTTAAAACCAGAAGTAACCATATTGGAGGAGAGGGGGTGGAGCCTGACTGAGAGCTGGAGGACACGCCCACCTGTACCCTCTCTGCTGCACCCATTGGACAGTACAGCTGTCAATCACACTGTGGTACCCAAAACAAAGGAGGCACAGTGAGCTGTCATAGCAGACAGTTATGAACAAAGTTTGATAGACCAAGTTCATAATTACTCAACTCCAGGGGTGGACTGGCCATCTGGCATACCGGGCATAGTCCCGGTGGGCCGTTGACCCAATGTGGGCCGGTCTGGTCCGCTATGTTGTTTGTTTTTTTTTCTCTCTCTTCTTCCTCTCTAAATTCCCTCCAATTGGGCCGGCCAATTGGCTACAGAGGGCTAGCAGTGTGTTGCCAGCATCGACACATATTATTGGTCTATTGTTTGTTATTGTCAATCAATCATGGGCTGACAGGCTCAGAGAGCCCTGACAGTGCTGTCAATCACAACACAAACCAGGGTGGGGCGGGACCTCATGGCATTGGCGGGGGGAGTCGCGGGACGGGCTGCTGCTGAGACAGAAACTTAAAATGGATAATAAGAGTAAAAAACGCATCGGGAAAAAAAGCAGAAGTCTGTGGAGGTGGAGGCTGCTAAATGTGCCAAACTGACGGACCTATGTGGTGCCGGGTTCACCAGCCCAGCAGCAGCAGGTGCGCCGGGAGACGAGCGAGGAGGACTCGACAATGATGAGCGAGTGGAGGCAGACATGTGAGCGCGCATTTTCAATTTTCAATACATTCTTCAAACTGGCTCGTTACTTGAGCAGCGGAGGTTGGCGTCGCACGCCTCTACCCACGGCGCACCTCTCTCTCTCTCTCTCACTCGCTGCCCCCTCCCTCCTGAGATGTGCAGGTCCCGGTGGCGGGTTTGCCGTCGGGGGGGGGGGGGGGGGGGGTTGGTCTATCCCTCTGGTCTATACTTCCTCTAGAATAGGATAAGAGATAGTGTCTTATTTTGTGTGCCTAGATCTGGTTTCCCTTTGCTGAGTTATCATAAGGGGCATTGTGTATCACTCCTGCTACTGATGAGAGGTCCATGTCTAGTGATATTTACAGAATGTTTTAGTGGTTATACTGTGGTTTATTAATGTTCTTGGGCAGACACAAGAGGAACTTGTTTATATTTGATTCTTTGTTGTCTCTAGATGCACTGGTCCATTACTATTTGAACCTCAGCATCTAGGGTTCAAAATTGGTAAAATTATACATTATATGCATATTGTTGTTGTAATTTTTCAGTCAGTTGAGATAAATCTTGAGGAGAAACTTTTTGGGTTGTTTTGTGTCTCTATAGGACTACTATAAAAAGCACTTTGCATTTTTAATTTTAGTACTTGTACTTTTACTTTTGATACTTAAGTACATTTCAACACCAGATACTTTTGATACTTAAGTACTTTTAATATGAGCTACTTTAAGACTTTTACTCAAGTCATTTTCTGACGGGTGACTTTTACTTTTACCGAAGTCACTTTCAGGTAAGATATCTGTACTTTTTCTCAAGTATGGCTTTCAAGTACTTTGTACACCACTGCTCAGAAGCACCCTCTCACCTGACAAATTGGAGGCATTTATGTTGATGGCCACAGAGAAAGACATTCTCATGGCCTTGGACTCTGACTTGGTGATAGACAGACTTGCAGAGAAGAGTGAGCTGCTTAAAAAGCTGCTCCACTGATAAGGTGAGAAATATTTAATATTATCACACATTGTCATTGTTAATCATTTATAATCATTATTGAGCAGATAAGGCCAGTTCATCGGCAGCTGCCAGGGGCTCTCTTCTCTCAACGTCCAGGTTTTCTGCCAGCTATCATGACAAATTTATAGATTCATTTTAAATAAACAATTGAGTGTGAAGTCACTGCAGATTTTCCTGGTGTTTTTTTGGTACCTGAAAGAGAGTTTTTTTTAGTTAAATTGTGCACCTTTTCCACTAGGCCAGAACGTTTGTACATTTAGAAGACATAAGTTACGTCAATTTAATGTCAGATGTGCTCCGCTAATTATGTGGGCCGGTCTGAGCCAAAAAATGCCCGGGCCGTTTTGTTCTCCCAGTCCAGCCCTGCTCAACTCTGTAGATGTTTCATCTCGTCATCAAAGTATGAGCTGACAGATCAGCATCATCTGAGAAGTCCAACTGGAAACGTAACGTCCAATACGTCTGATTCAGTTCAGTCCGATGTTACGTGCAGTGAGAACACGGAGCTTCCTCCACAGGCATCAGTGGTGAAGCCATGTTCACAAGTTTGCATGATGCAGATAAAAGGTTTTCTGGTGCCCCCTACAGGAATTCTCCGGCAACACACATTGTCTTCATGTGAACAATTACCATGATGATGCAGCTTTGATCTAAATCTTTGTTGAATTATAGTTTCCTGTGAAACTGAAGGTCACAGACGAATCACATCTCACCTTGACATCTGTAATAATTATATTGATGTGATACTTTGTCTCTAATTGAGAGACGATGATGAAACCATTTTTAAACCTTCTGTTCACTTTCAGAGAAGTCACTGTGAAGTCTTTAAATCTAATCTGAGAGTTCGAGTTTAGGGTCGTTCTTCTGTTTCAAAGAGAAGAAAACATGGAGTGAATCGTGTCTGAAGTCTGACGTTGATCCAAAGGAGCGGAGTGAATCCAGGGGCCGGTTTTTCAAAAGTAATCTGATCGGATTACGGCTATCGGATTGGATCAAATCTTGAAAATGGGTATTTCAAAAGAAAAAAAGGATTCAGAAATTGGATTGGATCACGTAATCTAATCTTGTTGTTGATCCGGATCAAACCTTGAGTTTGGGTTTTTCAAAACTTTTTGGTAGTATTGGGATCATTGTGATCCCAAAAATCAGGATTAAACTGATCCCAGCAGGAGGGTGGATTCATGGTGGATATCAGTAATAAAACTAGGTAACTAAAATTGGTTAGTTAAATAATACAACATTTATATCATGCATTTTACAGTATTTATATTTATTCATCAATTTCACTTGTATTGTTCAACAGGAAGTACATAATGTAGGTAGGCTATGTAGGGCAACAAAAGACCACGCTGAAGCCAAGAACAGCCAATCAGGCAACAACCCATATAAGAGGGTGAATACACAGACATAGTCCTTGATATTATTGGAGGTGAAAAGTCGGAAGCTCTGCATGGGATCCAAGATGTTGCAGAGGATGGTGAGCCTGTGATGACAGCAGAAACTGAGCCTTCTTCAGAAACATTTATTCTTAATCTCAGCCCTGTAATCGAGGGAGAAGGTCAATCACAGGTGGAGCCAGAAGGCCTAGTTCCCACAGGACCCCCAGAGAGAGGCTCAAAGCACCCAAAGAAAGATGACGCCCATAAGGTACTTCTGCAAAAAGAGACTGAAAGGGCAGAAGTAC
>NC_083639.1:32533589-32543589 GCF_963576545.1 Limanda limanda
CAACTTTCTCAACTTGCACCACATCATCTAGAAATATATCGACAGCACTTTTCATTTGTGAGATCGACTCACATTTCATTGATCTGACGCTTTTATCCAAAGTGACTCACAGGAAGTGCATCGACCACGAGGAACAAACCAGAGCAACAAGAATCAAGAAAGTACAATTTCCTTCAAGAAAGCCAAACTCCAGAGTGATATGAGTCGGTGACATGAAGGTGCTGCTGAAGCTCCACGATGTGTGGACGTCCTGTATCTATAAGACATCTATAAGACACAAACCCAAACACAAAGATACACACACCTATAGGACACAAACCCAAACACACAGATACACACACCTATAAGACACAAACCCAAACACACAGATACACACACCTATAAGACACAAACCCAAACACACAGATACACACACCTATAAGACACAAACCCAAACACACAGATACACACACCTATAAGACACAAACCCAAACACACAGATACACACATCTATAGGACACAAACCCAAACACACAGATACACACACCTATAGGACACAAACCCAAACACACAGATACACACACCTATAAGACACAAACCCAAACACACAGATACACACACCTATAGGACACAAACCCAAACACACAGATACACACACCTATAAGACACAAACCCAAACACACAGATACACACACCTATAGGACACAAACCCAAACACACAGATACACACACCTATAAGACACAAACCCAAACACAGAGATACACACACCTATAAGACACAAACCCAAACACACAGATACACACACCTATAGGACACAAACCCAAACACACAGATACACACACCTATAAGACACAAACCCAAACACACAGATACACACACCTATAAGACACAAACCCAAACACACAGATACACACACCTATAAGACACAAACCCAAACACACAGATACACACACCTATAGGACACAAACCCAAACACACAGATACACACACCTATAAGACACAAACCCAAACACACAGATACACACACCTATAAGACACAAACCCAAACACACAGATACACACACCTATAGGACACAAACCCAAACACACAGATACACACACCTATAAGACACAAACCCAAACACACAGATACACACACCTATAGGACACAAACCCAAACACACAGATACACACACCTATAAGACACCCCCCCAAACACACAGATACACACACCTATAGGACACAAACCCAAACACACAGATACACACACCTATAGGACACAAACCCAAACACACAGATACACACACCTATAGGACACAAACCCAAACACACAGATACACACACCTATAGGACACAAACACACAGATACACACACCTATAGGACACAAACCCAAACACACAGATACACACACCTATAAGACACCCCCCCAAACACACTGAATGTGTGTTTTCATGAAACGACTGTTAAATGTTAAATGTTGAATGTTAAATGTTAAATGTTAAATGTTAAATGTTAAATGGCTCAAAGAGAAGAGGACGATAAACGATCACAGGAATGAAAGAAAAGGTTCAGATGAAGAAGAGAAAGCAGATGATCTTGACTCACTCCATCTTATCAGTGAATCTGCTTCAGTAAGAAGATGAAGTTTCAAGCTGCCGAGGGGAACCTCCCATTTTCATTCATTTCATGGGCAAGTCGATAAAGACAGAGAATCATTATTAAACACACGCAGCGCGGAGACGAGCGCTTGGTCGTTGAACGCTGTGTCTTCCCCGACCGCGACAGACTGGAAACGCGCGTGTGCTCGGCCCGTTAGTGCTACAACGTAGCCCTAGTTGTCTTTGTCTCTGCACGGGCGACACCTAGTGGCCAGGCATCATATTTTCAGATTGTGGATTCGTCCTGTTATGTCCACACGATAAAAGGCCTTGAGGCTCCTTCTGAATTTGGTATGAAAGTTCACTTAGTGAACTCAGTGATTAACTGATGGTCTGAGGTCAAAGGTCAAGGTCGATGGGAACTTGAACACATCTCTAGTCTGTTTTCAAGGAAGGAGAAATAAAGGTCTGTGGACTGAGCCTCTGGTTGGGGGAGGAGCCAGTGATGCAGTGATGACAGGTTCTATTGTGAAGGTGGATTGTGAGCAGCTCTCTCATGATGGATGGAGGAATGGAAGAGGGAGAATAATGTGAGAAGAAGAGAAGAAGACAGTCACAAAGGCTGAAGGTTGATCGGCAGCTGTTTGTTCCATTCATCCTCTGCTTCTGTCCCACACGTCCTCTGCTTCTGTCCCACACATCCTCTGCTTCTGTCCCACACGTCCTCTGCTTCTGTCCCACACGTCCTCTGCTTCTGTCCCACACGTCCTCTGCTTCTGTCCCACACGTCCTCTGCTTCTGTCCCACACGTCCTCTGCTTCTGTCCCACACGTCCTCTGCTTCTGTCCCACACGTCCTCTGCTTCTGTCCCACACGTCCTCTGCTTCTGTCCCACACGTCCTCTGCTTCTGTCCCACACGTCCTCTGCTTCTGTCCCACACGTCCTCTGCTTCTGTCCCACACGTCCTCTGCTTCTGTCCCACACGTCCCCGTCCTCTGCAGCTTCAGCGTTTATAAACCTGCTGACGTGACAGTTTTCAGTTTGTATCTTCTCAGCTGTTGGTGGGTTTGAGGTCAGAAGGTTTTTAAAGCAACGACCTTCAGGTTTCAAACCTTCAACCTTTACTCGTCATCTGTCTGTTTTCACTTTGTATTTTTCATAATCTGAAAATTCACTTCATTCTAATTATTAGAATTTTGTGACTTATCTTCTAGAAACCGTTTCATTGTTGTTATCAACATCCAGAGAAATGAAGTGGTTCCATAAAAACGATCATTTAAGTTCAGTGGAAAAGATATTAACATGAAAACTTACACTGTGTGGATTCAGTGGTTTAATTTGTTTAAAGCTGACATCCTGGAACCTCACAGCAGTCAGGGAACCTGGGCTGGGACATGAAGGTCTGTGTGACCCTCCCAGGTTCTGCCTCCTCAGACCTTCACTGATCCACCAAGCTGGTCCTAGATGAAGTTACAGCAGCTTCACGTTCACACCTGTCACATCAGCTCAGTGAGAACCTGCTCTCGTCTGTGAGGAGAAGGAGGCTCCAGTGGTGGACCTGCTGGTCCTGGTCTTCTCTGGTGGATGGAGCTGTGAGGAGGAGGAGGCTCCAGTGGTGGACCTGCTGCTCCTGGTCTTCTCTGGTGGATGGAGCTGTGAGGAGAAGGAGGCTCCAGTGGTGGACCTGCTGGTCCTGGTCTTCTCTGGTGGATGGAGCTGTGAGGAGAAGGAAGCTCCAGTGGTGGACCTCCTGTTCCTCCTGATCCTCCTGTTCCTCCTGTTCCTCCTGTTTCTCCTGATCCTCCTGATCCTCCTGATCCTCATGATCCTCCTGTTCCTCCTGATCCTCCTGATCCTCCTGATCCTCCTGTTTCTCCTGTTTCTCCTGATCCTCCTGTTTCTCCTGATCCTCCTGTTTCTCCTGTTTCTCCTGATCCTCCTGTTCCTCCTGTTCCTCCTGTTCCTCCTGATCCTCCTGTTTCTCCTGATCCTCCTGTTCCTCCTGATCCTCCTGTTTCTCCTGTTTCTCCTGATCCTCCTGTTTCTCCTGTTCCTCCTGATCCTCCTGTTTCTCCTGATCCTCTTGTTCCTCCTGTTCCTCCTGATCCTCCTGTTCCTCCTGTTCCTCCTGTTCCTCCTCCTGTTCCTCCTGTTCCTCCTGTTCCTCCTCCTGTTCCTCCTGTTCCTCCTCCTGTTCCTCCTCCTGTTCCTCCTGTTCCTCCTCCTGTTCCTCCTCCTGATCCTCCTGTTCCCCCTCCTGATCCTCCTGTTCCTCCTCCTGTTCCTCCTTTTCCTCCTCCTGTTCCTCCTCCTGTTCCTCCTCCTGTTCCTCCTGTTCCAACTCCTGTTCCTCCTCCTGTTCCTCCTGTTCCTCCTGTTCCTTCTGATCCTCCTGTTCCTCCTGATCCTCCTGTTCCTCCTGTTCCTCCTCCTGATCCTCCTGTTCCTCCTCCTGATCCTCCTGTTCCTCCTCCTGTTCCTCCTGTTTCTCCTGATCCTCCTGTTCCTCCTCCTGTTCCTCCTGTTCCTCCTGTTCCTCCTGATCCTCCTGTTTCTCCTGATCCTCTTGTTCCTCCTGTTCCTCCTGTTTCTCCTCCTGTTCCTCCTCCTGTTCATCCTGTTCCTCCTGATCCTCCTGATCCTCCTGATCCTCCTGTTCCTCCTCCTGATCCTCCTGTTCCTCCTGTTCCTCCTGATCCTCCTCCTGATCCTCCTGATCCTCCTCCTGTTCCTCCTCCTGTTCCTCCTGTTCCTCCTGTTCCTCCTCCTGATCCTCCTGTTCCTCCTCCTGATCCTCCTGTTCCTCCTCCTGTTCCTCCTCCTGTTCCTCCTGATCCTCCTGTTCCTCCTCCTGTTCCTCCTGCTCCTCCTGATCCTCCTGTTCCTCCTCCTGATCCTCCTGTTCCTCCTCCTGATCCTCCTGTTCCTCCTGTTCCTCCTCCTCTTCCTCCTCCTGATCCTCCTGTTCCTCCTCCTGTTCCTCCTCCTGTTCCTCCTCCTGTTCCTCCTGTTCCTCCTCCTGTTCCTCCTCCTGATCCTCTTGTTCCTCCTCCTGTTCCTCCTGATCCTCCTGTTCCTCCTGCTCCTCCTGCTCCTCTCTCTGTCACTCTGCTGTAATCGGACTTGTCCTCATAAATCATAAAGGAGAAGAGAGCTTTTAGCATTTTGAGTTGTTTTTTATTCTTTAAATTTCGTTCTCATTTAATAACAACATCCTTCTGTCCTTTGATACCAGTTTACGTTACTGTTGTTTGATCTGTAAAACTTTGGCTTTTATTTTGGTTTATTTCACAACACACAGCTGCAGGGCCAGATTAAGCCTCCAGGGGGCCCTCACACAGAAATCACCCCTCATGACCCCCCACGTATTAGTCAGTGTTGTGGTGTTGTTGTCGTTTTTTTTAATATGCATCATGTAAGAATTGAGCCAATATTCAAATGAACTCCCCCTTGACTGCTTATCAAATCAAATAAACACATGAAACTCTCCATGTTCAGAAGAGAACGAGCTTCACAGTTAACGGTTGTGTTTCTATTTTCAAATCGCAGCTATTTTTAAAAAAAGTCTTTGTGGTTTGAATTCTAAATTTGAACTTTTCTCAAGTAAAATACATCTTAAAATGATCTCTGGATTTATCTAAACCTTCATGTCTCTTCTCCAGACTCACCAACCGGAGCTGCTCTGATCCAATCATGTGACAATCAAATTCTAGCAGGAAATCTGTTTAGTTATAATGGAAACATTCAAATATATGAATATAATATCTAATTGTATACATATCGATTATTTACTCCTTACAGAAGTAAGGAAATTCTGGGAAGGAGTTATGATTAGGGTTAGGATTAGGATTAGGATTATGATTAGGGTTAGGATTAGGGTTAGGATTATGATTAGGATTAGGGTTAGGATTAGGGTTAGGATTAGGGTTAGGATTCGGGTTAGGGTTAGGATTAGGATTAGGGTTAGGATTAGGGTTAGGATTAGGGTTCCTAACCCTAACCCCGGACGGCGGCTGGTGCCAGGCCCACACAGAGCAGTCTCACTCGGTAGCATGTTCTCCTGCAGGAGGCCACACATAGAAGATACTCATCCATAACTCCCATCATATCTCTGTGATCATATCGGGGGAGTGATGAGGTCAGAGCCTCTATGGGCATGTCTGAATCTCCATTCAGCTTTCTGTACAACTGGATATACTCTGGTTGCTATGGTTACTGGTGATGATAACTCGTGGACGAGTGTGTGCAGGAGACCTTCCATATATATATAGACATGGCTTCAAATGAACAGCTGCTGGAATCACCTCCAGATATCTCGTGGAAACATCAGAGAACTAAACCCGACCCCATGTTGTTCAGTCCTGTAACAGAATTTAAGAAGTTAATAAATAGGGTTAGCAAAATGAGCTGCACTCTTAAAGTGAAACCAAAAAGCAGAGCAAGATACATTTTGGGTTTAATGAATGTGGAATGTGTGGATCCAGACTTCAGGACAGGTGATAGGTTCAGATTGAACAGACTGTGGTCGGTGAACATCAGACAGAACTAGAGTCACAGAAACAAGGATCCTGATCCTGATGATTAAGATACATTTTATTATCCCACACTCATGCAAGGGGAAATGTAACCTCTGCTTTTAACCCATCTGGTGCAGGACACACAGAGCAGATGTTGGGGGAGTAAGGTGCCTTGCTCAGGGGCACTAGACAGGGTAGGGAGAATCCTCTTGGATTTTTGGACAGATCAATCCAGGTTCGTCTTTTTGTTGTTTCTCCGTGGAGTCGAACCAGAGACGAACCAGAGACCTTTTCTGCCACTAGTCCACCGCCTCTCCAAAAAGGTTATTGTCAGAAGTGGTGATGATGTGACACTGCTCAGGTCTGAGAAGCTTATTACACAATGAGGTTCATTATTGATGTTGTGAACTTTAAAATCAGCTGATATAACATCTTTCAATGTGCTAAGGGCGAACCTTGATCAAATTCATGAACATGATCCAAGGGAACAAGCAGAACTGCTTGTAGTTGACTTCAGGTTGTGAAAAGAAAAAGACTTGAATCAGTAAAAGAATCTGCTACTAGAGATTAGTTTGTCTAATGTTAATAGTTCATCTTTAATCTACAACTCATCTTCTGTTTACTTTGATCTGAATTGTTGGGGGGGGAAACAGTGAGCGTTTGCTTCAGTTCAGTTTTTGAATAATACTGCAAACTAACAAACTATCGATCTTACTTATAAGAAAAGAAGCTGCTCATTAGAACTCAGAGTGGGCGTGGCTCTGTCTTGTGTCTTCAGGAGCCACGAGGAGGATTTCACACTTCACTTTTACAAGGGCCCCTATATTTGACTTCATATCGTAGCTTTGTCTGTGACGCCTGGAGCCTCTGGGCGACCTCTGAGTCTGGCTCCCCAAATGAAAACCTGGACTTTCCTCTCATTATTATCCAGGGAAGGTTTTTATTGTCTGTGGTCGATGGAGCCGAAGAGAAACCAGCGAGTCAGCTGCTGAGGATTCGCTCGCCTGAAGTCTCACGTGATGAACCACAGACCTGCAGCTCGCTCAGTGTTCTCTCCCTCATCCCTTTTTCTCTCTCTCTCCCTCCATCCCTTTTTCTCTCTCTCTCTCTCTCTCTCTCTCTCTCTCTCTCTCTCTCTCCATCCCTTTCTCTCTCTCTCTCTCACTCTCTCTCTCTCTCTCTCTCTCTCTCTCTCTCTCTCTCTCTCTCTCTCTCTCTCTCTCTCTCTCTCTCTCTCTCTCTCTCTCTCTCTCTCGGCCCAACAGTAGCTGTAGCTCAGTGTGTGTTTCTGGCCCCGGGCTCTGCAGTCCATCTTTCAAGGTGTCATTATACAGCAGCTCCTGAGAAGACTCTCCTCCGATCCCCTCTTCTCTTTATTTCATTCTGTTTTCAGGCAGTTCTCAGCCAATCCTCTGAGGCTCCAGTTCAAACCAACACACCACAAATCTGAGCTCCTGCATTCAGCACACGTCCACTCACAGAACAGTTTATTAGGAAACTGATCCTGACACAGGTCGAAAGCTTAGGTCTTCTTCACCGTGTGGTTTCCAGTCAGTCTGGTCATGACCTCTGACATGACCTCTGATCCTGACTGGGAAATATATGAAGGGTTAGGGTTAGGGTTAGCCATGACCAATAATATTTTATTTTTGTAAACCAATAAACAATACTAATCTTAAATTAGTCAAGAAACAAACTTGGTTGGAGATCTCAAACAAATCTCTCTCTCTCTCTCTCTCTCTCTCTCTCTCTCTCTCTCTCTCTCCCTCATCCCTTTTTTTCTCTCTCTCTCTCCCTCCATCCCTTTTTCTCTCTCTCTCTCTCTTTCTCTCTCTCTCTCTCTCTCTCTCTCTCTCTCTCTCTCCCTCCATCCCTTTCTCTCTCTCTCTCTCTCACTCTCTCTCTATCCCTTTTTCTCTCTCTCTCTCTCCCTCCATCCCTTTTTCTCTCTCTCTCTCTCCCTTTCTCTCTCTCTCTCTCTCTCTCTCTCGCTCCATCCCTTTCTCTCTCTCTCTCTCTCACTCTCTCTCTCTATCCCTTTTTCTCTCTCTCTCCCTCCATCCCTTTTTCTCTCTCTCTCTCTCTCCCTTTCTCTCTCTCTCTCTCTCTCCCTCCATCCCTTTTTCTCTCTCTCTTTCTCTCTCTCTCTCTCCTTCCATCCCTTTCTCTCTCTCTCTCTCTCTCTTGTGGTTGTTTAAATGTGCTTTCTGTTTCTCAGGACTTCCCCTCCTCTCTTTAGAAGCAACTCAGATATTTGTAATCTGTTCTCCCAACAGACGGATCTGCCTCCGAGGTCCGATGGGGGGGGGGGGGGTATTATCCATTTCTAAGATGAATGGACGTCGCCGGCAGGGTAAACAACGGGATAAATAAAAGCAACACAAGGATGATGAGTGAGGACACAGTGACAGTGTCTTCTTCTTCTTCTTCTTCTTCTTCTTCTTCTTCTTCTTCTTCTTCTTCTTCTTCTTCTTCTTCTTCTTCTTCTTCTTCTTCTTCTTCTTCTTCTTCTTCTTCTTCTTCCTCTTCTTCTTCTTCTTCTTCTTCCCCATTCGTTACTGTGTTCAATTTCTGTGTCTCCAGTTCAATTGGTCATTTTGTGTTTTTGTTCATTGATACCTACGCTGCCTTTTATAAATTGAACAGACTTCCTGTGAAAGACAAACGTGTTAAAGTAGCTGATTACATTTTTGATAATGAAAATATCAACCTACTCACTTCATTTATTACTGAAGTCATTCAGTCCTGCAGTGAAAGGTTCAAACACGTGTGTAAAACTCCCTCCGCTCCCTTCACTGGTTCCCAGTAGCTGCTTGGTACCGGGCTGTGAACGGATCCGGTCCGGTCTCCATCCAGGACCTGGTCCAACCTCACACCCCCGCCCGGTCACTCCGCTCTGCTTCGGCCAATCGGCTCGTTGCTCCCTCACTGCTAAACACTCATCACCATCACGACTGGTTCCTGTCCTGGCTCCTGAACGCTGGAACCAGCTTCATATTTCCTCAGACTTTTCCTTCATGTCAGTGAATCCAGACGTGTTTTATCGGTCATGTCTCGACACACAAAGTCATAAACTGAAAGAAGACATGCGGTGTGGCTGAGAACAGGGCTGGACTGGGAGAACAAAACGGCCCGGGCATTTTTTGGCTCAGACCGGCCCACATAATTAGCGGAGCACATCTGACATTAAATTGACGTAACTTATGTCTTCTAAATGTACAAACGTTCTGGCCTAGTGGAAAAGGTGCACAATTTAACTAAAAAAAACTCTCTTTCAGGTACCAAAAAAACACCAGGAAAATCTGCAGTGACTTCACACTCAATTGTTTATTTAAAATGAATCTATAAATTTGTCATGATAGCTGGCAGAAAACCTGGACGTTGAGAGAAGAGAGCCCCTGGCAGCTGCCGATGAACTGGCCTTATCTGCTCAATAATGATTATAAATGATTAACAATGACAATGTGTGATAATATTAAATATTTCTCACCTAATCAGTGGAGCAGCTTTTTAAGCAGCTCACTCTTCTCTGCAAGTCTGTCTATCACCAAGTCAGAGTCCAAGGCCATGAGAATGTCTTTCTCTGTGGCCATCAACATAAATGATCCAATTTGTCAGGTGAGAGGGTGCTTCTGAGCAGTGGTGTATAAAGTACTTGAAAGCCATACTTGAGAAAAAGTACAGATATCTTACCTGAAAGTGACCTCGGTAAAAGTAAAAGTCACCCGTCAGAAAATGACTTGAGTAAAAGTCTTAAAGTAGCTCATATTAAAAGTACTTAAGTATCAAAAGTATCTGGTGTTGAAATGTACTTAAGTATCAAAAGTAAAAGTACAAGTACTAAAATTAAAAATGCAAAGTGCTTTTTATAGTAGGCCTATACAGACACAAAACAACCCAAAAAGTTTCTCCTCAAGATTTATC